>NW_024871809.1:0-35848 GCF_019054845.1 Dipodomys spectabilis | reverse complement strand
ATGTTTATTGCAGCATTATTTACCATAGCTAAGACATGGAACCAACCCAGATGCCCCTCAGTAGATGAATGGATCAAGAAAATGTGGTATATATACACAATGGAATTCTATGCCTCCATCAGAAAGAATGACATTTCCCCATTTGTTAGGAAATGGAAAGGCTTGGAAAAAATTATATTAAGTAAAGTAAGCCAGGCCCAAAGAAACATAGGTCCCATGGTTTCCCTTATTTGCAATATCTAGTATAGGTATGAGTCAAGCGGAAAAGGTCAGATAATGTGATATTAGGAAAACGAACCCTTAAATATGTATTTTAATGTTTTCGTTTCTTTCATGCATGTGTTTCTAATGCATTTATAAGATTATTTCTTTGTTCCTTTGTATGTCCCTCCCCCACAGTGTTACCCCCGCTTTCACTATATTTGATGTCAGTATAACATGTGGAGGAGATGGGGACAAACAAGTCGTTTAAGGATTCAGGTGGACCTGTTGCAACAATGAGAAGTACAAAATGTCATGTCAAAAGAAGCTTTACAATGTCGGTGTGTGTGGGGGGAGGGGGGGTATGATTGGGTGGGGGGAGGGTGGAGGCTGGGAAGGGAGGTGTAGGGTAAACAAAGGAGGAGGCTGCAATGCTTGGTAAGAAATGTATGCATTATCCTGCCAATGTAATTGTAACCCCTCTGTATAGTATGTTCTCAAATAAAATAAAATAAAATTTAAAAAAACAAAAAGAATGTTTTGTAGGACTGGTTTGGTAGAAACATATTGTTTCAATTTTTCTTTGCTATGGAATGCTTTTATTTGACCTTCTGTTATGAAGTACAGTTTAGCTAGGTACAGTATCCTTGGTTGATCGTTGTTTTTTTTTTTAAGGCATTGCATACATTATTCAAGGCTTTTCTTGCTTTGATTGTCTCTTTTGAGAAATCTTAGATGATTCTAGTTGGTTTCCCTTTATAGGTGATTGATCTTTTCTCCTTGACTTAAGGATATTTTTCTTGATCTGAATTGATCCTGTGTGGATTTTAATGTGATGGTGGGATATCCTGTACTGGTCTCGTCTATTTTGAGTTCTAAAAGCTTCTTGTATCTGAATAGGCCTATCTTTTTGCATGTTTGGGAAGTTCTCTGCTAGACCCTGTTAAACAAATTTCCTAGACCATTAAATTCTGTCTCTAGGTGCTCCTCTACAACCATTATCCTCAGATTAGGCCCTCTGATGGTGTATTCCAAGTGTTGAATAGATGTATCATATTTCTTCGATTTGTCCTGGATGGTTGTATGTTCTTTCTCTATAGTATCTAGGCTGTCTTCAATCCCCGAGATTCGATCTTCTGCATGGTCTAACCTGCTGTCAAGACTTTCTACTTTGTTTTTTATTTCTTTTCCTTCTAGTTGGTTGGCTTTGATGGCTTCAAATTATTTGTTGGAGCTTTGTTTAGATCTTGTATGAACTTCTTTACTTCCTTAATTTGGTGTTCAGTGTTTATTCTCAAATCACTTTGTTGATTGGTTATGGTTTCCTTGGAATCCCATTCCTTTTGTTGGGTTCCAGTCAGCATTCTCTTTGTGGACCCCCCTGAGTTCTTTCAGCTCTATGTTTATAATTTCATAAATGCCTTTAGTGATCTTTGTGTATTCTCATCATGCTCAATCAATTCTGGTATTACAATTTGATTAGCTTCCTCACGTTCATGCAATTGCTGTAGTTCTCTTTGAGTTTTCTCAGCCTGCTCACACCATTCCTGACTTTCTCTTTGTCTATTCTTGGCAAACTCCTGCAATTCCTGTCTATCTCTTTGATTGATCTCAGCCGGCTCTCTCCATTCCTTCATTTCTCTGAGTGTTCTCAAGCCGCTCATGCAATTCCTGTATCAATCTTTCAGTGACTTCCTCACGTTCCTGTGTTAACCTATGGTTTGCCTCCTCTCTTTCCTTCTCATGCTTGCACAGAATCCTTTTCGGGTTTTCAATCTTTTCATTTACCAAGTTTACCAGTATTGTTTTTAGAGGTTTTGGGGAACTCTCCTCTGGATTACTCATTATCTGTTCTGTCCCCTCATTATCATGATTAGGAGTTGATATACCCGGACTTGCCATTTTTCTTGTGTTTTTTCGGCTTGTTCTGCCCATTTGGAATGAAAGTAACACCACTTTAGTGCTAGAACACTATCTTAAAGCAAGCATCAACCAAAGTCTGTAGTTGCACAGTGAAAAGTCTGCAGATACAATCTAGTTCAACAGATATATCTAGTCAATAACAAACAACTATTAATGTGCTATGAACCGCAAAGAAGAATTTGGCAAACCAGAAATTATTAGGTGTAGGAACAGATTTGGGTAAAATTGTAATAGACGGATGTGGATAATTAGAGGGAGAGTTAACTAAGTCCTAATCTCCAAGCAGGAAATAGGTTGTATAGAATGTTAGTAGAGAGAGAGAAAAAAAGAAGAAAGAGAAAGAAAAAATAGAGACAAGAATAAATAGAAAAACAAAATTTAAATAGTGTCACATTAAAAAGTATGCTAATTTAACAATGTAATATACAGAGAAGAACTGGGATAGCATAAGAGAAGGGGAGGGATAGAAAGGAGACATGAAAAACTAAAAACTGAAAATGCTTAGAATTTTATATACGTAAAAAGAGATAATACCGCTATTAAGAAATTTAAGTCTAAGATGTTTTGAATTAAGTAATAAATTTCTGGATAAAGTGTGTACAAAATGGGGGATAAGGTCTAATAATCGACTACGGGTATATCTGAGCATGATCAGAACAGCAATTAAGTTACGTAAAGAAGGAAAGAGAAGAAAAATTGAAAAGAATGAGAAAGAAAGAAAAAAAGGATCAAAAGATCAGTAGAGCTAAACAAAAAAGAAAAAGAAAAAAAGGAAAAAAATCACCCACAAATATATCCCTAATATAAAAGGTGTAGGAGGAAGAAAAAAATTTAATAGAAAACAATTGTTCT
Organism: Dipodomys spectabilis; assembly: GCF_019054845.1. Classification (NCBI taxonomy): domain Eukaryota; kingdom Metazoa; phylum Chordata; class Mammalia; order Rodentia; family Heteromyidae; genus Dipodomys; species Dipodomys spectabilis. The sequence continues at coordinate 32,872 of NW_024871809.1, read as the reverse complement.
AAAGTTAAAAATTTTAAAAAGTTTAAAATTTTTTTATAAAAGATACAAAAAAAGAGTTCTTTTATTTTTATGGAGGGGGTGGGAAGATCCTGTATCTCTCTTGTGTCCTTAACTAGTCTCTAGTCTCTGGTCTCCTTGTGGTGTTTGATTGTCTTGTGGCTTGGTTGGTTTCTTAACTCAGTTTGTTTGAGCAGGCAGAAAAATGCTCTGCTTTACCCAGGATTTTGTGATTCTCCTCCCAGGCTAGTTCAATGGGAAGGAGATATGCTTTGAGTTTCACAAAAGAGAGAGATGGCTGTTTCTTCTAGTTTGGAGATGCTGTGTTAAGGCTAGGTTCTGGGTAGAATTGAGGCCTTTCAGCAAACATTAGCTTTTCCCTGAGGGGCTAGCTTCTGAGACACTCACAAAGCCCAGCCTGTAGCCATTCTCAGGGTTTAGGTTTACTGAATTTCAAATGATTGTCATGGCTGCTGTAGGGAGGGGCAGCCTCTGGCTCTGCTTACCTAGTGAAGAAAGCCATTCCTGCTCTGCCTGGGCTGGGTGACATTTCCCTGGGTGGAGCTGAGCCTGGCAGGTCAGAATAGGTTCCTTTGATCTGCTAAATGCCTCTAGTTTTCTTCCAAGGCCTGAGTTGGAGCTAGCTACTCAGCCAGGCCTTTGTCAGTATCGAAGATGGAGATCTCCAGTAGTGCAGGGGGAGGATTGGCCTTCCCTCCTCTGCTCCCAGAGAAGGAGTGAGGATGTCAGTCTTCTGCTCACACTGGAGTCTTGGTTCCTGGGTCCTTTCTGGTCTGCGGTCTGCAAGATGAAATGTCTGCTCCTTGTCAGTTCTTACTGGTGTTGAGTAGAATCTGCTTGGAGCTGCGTCTGGTGCCTTTTTCACAGACTGTGTTGCAGGTATGGCAGTTACGGCCAGTGCCACCACCATCGCCGCAGCCGCGGCTGCTGGCAAGTGCTCAGATCTGTCTCCTTGTCTGAATTTTCCCTTTCTGGCCTAACTCTCTTTACTGTGATGTTACACTTGGTGTGATTCTCTGGCTTAGGACTTTTCACTGGAGCACTAAAACTGCTTTCTATGCGAGAGCTTGTTTAGCCTCCAGCTTCTCCTCTGCCATCTTACCGGAACTTCCACTTATTCATAATTTATTTTATAATAATACAAATTCTCACAACTTACATTAACTTATTTACTCAGTCTTCTGTGATATTATCACATTTTTCTTTATTTGTCTCTTTAACAGAAAAACCAAAAGAACACTCTCAAATGTTGATTTCAAACTTTCCCTGGGGACTATGGTGCAAGGAAACAAGAAGTTAGTCTCTATCTTAAAAGAGCTTAATATAAATACCCAAATCAGTATTAACTACTTACTTTGTGGGGATAAAAATAATGTGTCATTATAGTTTAGGTGAAAAAGTTTATCCTAATGCTCTGTACTTTATTCTTACTCCCTGACTTTTTCCTAATACTCCCTGATTTTATCCTAATACTCTGACAGTCGGGGAATAACAAAAAGAAATTTTCACTAAAATGAGAAAATGGCTTAAAAGATGAGAGAGTTCAAGGATCAGAAAGACAGGACAGGTGTAGCAAAAGATCTGCTGAACAGATACTTTATTTTCAGTTGAACATATGAGTTACCATTTAACCAAGCAATTTCTGAAGACAATTCATCTTAATCACTGTTACTCAGCATTCTCACTCACCCCTCCTGACCTTTTCTTAGTTGTTCTTCCTTTTCATAGTTGTTTGAAATATACATGGAATTTTTTATTTTATTCTCCTTTCTACTCTTCATTTGTCTTCTGCTTTCTCCTTGGCCACAATCAAGTACTGTTTCTTGGTGTTTATTCTGTTGGGCTATCACTGCTTTTCTAAGTAATTTTGAGTCTTTGTGTATTCCTTTTAATCTGCCACTTGCCTATTACTCAGTGTTTACTTACAGTTGTCATTGTGTTATACACCACATTTTCTTGACTCAATTGTACATTGAAAACCACCTGGGCTGATTACATTCCATACTGGATATCCTTACTATATTTTTGCTATGCCTTAGGTTGAATAGCTTTTTTGGTTAAACTCACAGAATCCAGCCAGATGTCATATATCTACAATCAGCGTATGTTACTTTCAATGATTTGTTTGTTCTTCAGTTTTCTCCTCTGCAAAATGGGGTAATTGGACAAACCCATCTTTCCAATGCTGGTAAAATTAGAAATTAAAAGTCAATTAATAAGAAAATAATTGAAAAAGTACCCCACACATGATAGTCAATGTTATGTGAATCCATACCATAATTTGCTTGTGTTTAAAATGAAGGTAAGAAGAAGATGACAATTCTGACCTCTTAAGATTAAGTGAAATATTGAAGTACCTAACACATAATAAATGTTCCCTTAGTACTTTCATAAAATGTACTTTTACAGTTTGAAATAACATGCATACACACACATACTTGATTAAGGATTACTATGGCAAACTCTCAGAAGGCAGTATTAGAAATCTTTGAAGTTGCTAGTAAAAGCATTGGTTCAAGTTTTTCAGGGCAATGTATTATTTATGCCTAAGGTCAAAAAGTTGTCAACTTGCAACAACTGACAGAAATTTACATGATATACTTGATGAAGCTTCTGAAGAGGCTAATTTATGTCATTTTAGAATTAAGCAAACGTCAATATCAATGTCAATAAAGCTTTGCAGCATTCATTTCTTTCACCCACCCGAATAATTTTAAAGTCTGTAAGCTTGTCAAGAAGCTATTGCTTTCCATTTCACTTCAGAACTGTCCATGATAATAAATGAGAAGTCCTACATTAAAGGGCAGTTATAATAACAGTAATAAAACATTCATACACTTGAAGATAATCTAGCTTTAAAAGTGAGTTTTGCCTGTAAACTTATTCTTTCTCATTAACATATTTTGAACAAAGCCATGCAAATATTTGAGTGTGGGAAGTTGTATTTTTCATAAATAATGATTTTTTTTGTTTTATATTTCACAGCAAAAAAATATTGAGTAGAAGATACAGAGATTTCTCCCTACATATCCATGGCCTCCCACACTATCAGTATCCTCTGAGTGGTACATTGTTCCAAATGACACCTCATTATCAACTGGTGTCCTCCACAGTTTCCATCAGGTTTCACTCTTGGTATAAATTTATTCACATTCATGGAATGAATGTGACCATGAATCTACAAATGTAGCATCAATCTATTTCTCTTTATCCTGCCTCTCATTTCTCCAATGTGTCCCTTGGCCCTTAGGAACTACTGACCTTTCTACTCTCTCCATGGCTTTGTCTTTTTATGCCATGTAGTTAGAAACTAGTACATACATACATACTATTCCGATTGTTTTCTTTTAACTAGTGATTGCTTAACTTTTCTCCATGTCTATGGCTGGATACTCATTTACATTTTAGCACAAATTACTACATTGGATGGGCCACAGCTTATCGATTCAGTTAGGTATTGAAGGACATTTTGGTTCTTTCCAAGTTTAGACAACTATGGATAAACTTGTTGTGAATACTCACACTGTAATTTTGTTTTAAACTTGAGTTTTTAGCATTTTTGTGTAAACAGTAAGGAACATGATTTCTAACAAAACTAAATATTTTCACCATATAACCTTGCCATCATGTTCCTTACCCCCAGCATAACTGTATAATTGCATTCTCACTGGCAATGAGTGAGTTTCTGTTCACGGCCTTCAGCATTTGGTGGAGTAAATGCTTTGGATTTGGGCCATTCCAATAGGCTTATAGTACTACTTTATGGTTTAATGTGTTCCCTTGGAGCAGTATACAGGCATATTTGCCATCCTTGCATATTTTTATAATATACAGGTTGGAATTTTTCACGTTTTTTCTTGGGTTGTTTATTAATAGTGTGTTTATCAGGATATTCAGACTTTTCTTGTCCCTTAGATAGATTTTATATAATTGCTGTTAATTATTGAATTTCTTACCTTATAAATGTCCTGTGTTTGGAGAGAGTTTCATGGAAATCATTGCACCAATAGCTCAATCTGCAGTAATAACTTTAAATTTTGATACAGTTTACACTAGTAAACTTTTTTTTGTTTTTGTGTTTGCCCAACCTGGACCTTAAACTCATGGCCTGCTCATTGTCCTTGAGCCGTTCTGTGCTCAAGGTTAGCACTCTACCACTTGAGCCACAGCGCCACTTTCAGCTTTTTCTGTTTATGTGGTACTGAGGAATCGAACCCAGGGCTTCATGCATGCTAGGCAAGCACTCTACCACTGAGCCACATTTCCAGCCCACACACCAGTAAATTTTAAAATGTCCTGGTACACATCAGTTGAAAAGTGTAAGTTGATTGTTCTTAAATCAAAGCTAGTTCTATTAAAAATAGCATTTAAACAAAAGATCTGAGAATCATGGTTTCATGGCTTCACTGTTTGAAGCCATTCTGGTTAGGAATGTTTGTCAGAGTGTCATCTCCAATAAACAAAAACAGGCTGGATGTGGAGCTATGGCTCAAGTGGTAGAGGACTAGCCTTGAGAAAAACTCCGGGTCAGTGCCCAGGCCTTGAGTTAAGCCCCAGGACTAGCACACACAAAAAGAGGTTTTTAATAGGATGGGATTTGTGCATTTAAAACTATGACATAAAGTAATTCAAAGAAAAGGAAAATGAATGAAAGTATATGCTATGTAATAGACTTAATAAGAATTGCTTAAAATCTCCATACAATAAGAAATAATACATAGATTCATTTCAATCTCTTAAATTGCCAGTGGCACTATTCATAGAAAGAGTAAAAAAAAAATAGAATACACAAATGGAACCACATAAGACCTTCTATAGCCGAAGAAATCATGATAAAGATGAGCTGGATTATCACCCTAGCTACTTCAGAGGCTGATATCTGAGGAACACGGTTCAAAGCCATCCTAGATAGGTAGTCCCCTTATACGATTCCCCTTAGAGAATGAAGTCCCTTAATACACTTAGTACACTCCTTCCCCTCTCCATGTTTTAGCATGCTTCCTTCCTAGGCAGGATGAGGCCCATTTAGTAAAGGCAGTAAATAATCCCCCTCCAACCTCCTTTACCTTTAGATGTCACTTCTCTGGGGCAACTACACCATATAAGGCAGCAAGAGCCCCTTTGAGTGACTTCAAGTCTGGTCAGTTGCAAGACCCCTTATCTATGATTTGGACAGCAGCCATAAATCCTAGTTCACCATAATGAAAGCCCTGGCCCACATATCCACACCTCCTATCCCCTTCTAGTCCTTGCTAAACCTCCCAGGTTATATAGGTTACATAAGACAATAGCTGGTGCTTCTTTTCACTTCTCCCTTGTGAGAAGGGGTCTTGTTGGCCCATTTCCTGGTAATAAACTTTTCTTTGTTCTGTGTAGCTGCATGTCTGCATGGTTTTCTGGCAAAATGTAATTTAATCTAACAATTCATTTATAGAATCATTTTGAAAAATGTATTTTTGCCTAGCACTCTGGAATGTCACAAGTATTATATTGGGATGACATGGTTAAAATCGAGTTTATGACCTTATTTGATTTCCCTTATTTGCAATAACTAGTATATGTCTAAGACAAGCAAAAATGGTCAGATAAGTTCATGTTAGGTGAGATGAACCTCAAGATAAGGATTCAAATGTTTTTCTTTCTTGTGATTTTTTCTAACATATTTATAAGATGATCTCTTTGTTGCTTAGTATTCCCCCTCCCCAAGGTATAACCCCTGTTTTCACTGTATTTGATGTTCGTATACTTTGTGGCCTGGAAGGGAAAAATAAAATTGTTTAAATACGGTTACAGGTGGACCCAGTGCAACAATGAGATCTACAAGACGTTATGTCAAAAAACGAACTTTACAAGTTAGGCGGGGTTTGGGGGAAGGGCAGGGTGCGGGAGGAGAGTGTAGAGTGGGACAGGGGTGGAGATCAGAAGGAATGGGAAGGCGAAACAAAGGAGGAGGCAACAATGCTTGATAAGAAATGTACTCATTACCTTGCCATGTAATTGTAACCCTTCTGTACGTAATTATCACAATTTAAAAAAAAATCGAGTTTATGCTGGGCACAAGTGCCTCATGCCTATAATCCTAACGACCCAGGAGGCTGAGATCTGAGGGTTGTAGCTCAATGCCAGCTCAGACAGAAAAGTCCATGCTTATCTCTAATAAATTACTCAGAAAAAACCAGAAGTGGCACTCTGGTGCAAGTGGTAGAGTTTTAGCTTTTATCACAAAATGACTCAGGGACAGTGCCCATGCCTTCACTTCATGCCCCAGGATTGGAATAAAAAAATCTGGTTTATTATCTTCTCACAGATCCAAGGAAGTCTCCCTACTTTTGGAAAATTCTGACAATGCAAAGCACTTTATTTTAAATTTCAAAATCAACCCGAAGTTTTCCAGAGCTAGCTATCTTTAGGATTACACAAAACAATTAATTCTTGCTGGGTCATTATGGTAGATCGAACAATGGTCTCCCAAGAAATAGTTACATTCTAATCCCTAGTACCTGTGGCTGTTGATGGTAAAGAAAGACAGAGAAGGATCTTGAGACTGGATAATTCAAATAGCTCTGTCAGAGATATAATCGGGACTGTCCTTAAACTAACCACAGAGAAATATAGTTTCATTATTTCCTTCATTTGTTGTAACTACAATGTGCCTATAACTTTCTGGAAGGTAAGCAGTGTGTGAGAAAGGGGTTGCAAATGAATTAGTTGAAGTGTAATAGACTTTATGATTGAGAGCACAAATAGAATAATTCTTTTTAAAAAACTTTGTAAAGATTTTTAAAAACTCAAAGTCCAACCAAATAAATATCAGGAAATGGGTTCTTGTAAGAGGGGCGATTGGAGCCAAGTGGAGGGGTAGAAGAATGAAGAGGCAAGGGCTAGAATAGAGGCAAGTATTAATTGTATATACCACAGAATTGAGAACTCTAAGGGAAGGAGTGGGTGAAAGGTGTTGATGATGTTGAAGTGATGACACCGATTAAGATGCATTGTACAAATAAATTGCTGTGTTAAATGACAAACAATTTCATAAATAACCTAAAATTAAGATAAATGAGGGAATGGGTGTGTTGTGAGGGATAAGATATTATCTTGAAGTATTTTTACAAAAGAGTTTTCATTCACCAAAGCAGAGGTAGATTTCATTTGAGAGGGGGTGATGTAATGAAAGCAGGTGATGTGATGAAAGCAGAGTTAGGGTGATATGCTTTGGTGATGGAAGAAGATACCACAGAGAAAACAATACACTAATAGTCACTAGAAGCTGGAAAATAAATAATCTAACAATTTTCATTCAGCCTCCATACAGAATCTATTTCAAGTTTTCTAGTTATTTTGGCGATGGAATCTCATAGATGATTCTGCTCAAACTGGCTTCAAACTGCCATCCTCTAAATCCTGCATAGGTAGGATTACAGATATGTGCTACTGACACATGGTTTACCAGTGTTTTTGTTTTGTTTTGTTTTGTTTTCACATCAACTTGCTACCTGGCCTTTTATTTAGGGACTCCTTCACCTTTGATCATTTTCCATCATTTTTGTTTTATGTCACTGGTACAAGACCATATGTCTCAATTTTAGAGCTCATCAACTAAAAGTTACTACTTTTCTAAGAAATTCCATAAGCTTTATTATACTGCTTTCTGTTGAAGGGCTTTATATAATCCTTGCCCAATACTATTTTTGATATCCATGTAATAGCTTATTAAAGGCAAAAGAAAAATCCTGGACAGTACTCAAAAAAACAGGGCATTTAACTTTGAAATAAATTATCTATTATTTGGTCTCAGGGTATATTGCATGGGCTATAAGAAATCTCTAGGTAGGAAGTTAAAAAGAGAAATTAAGAGTGTTTTTGAGCAGCAATATTGTTTTGTTTACTTATTCTTTCCATATAGTCAGTTTCCTACTCTACAGCTTACCTAAGTATTGTCAATTTCCAGTGTCCATTTTTTACTATTCTGTAGTTTCCCAAGTTCCCCAGTAATTGACTATATTGGCTATTTCATTTTAGCACTCTTAAATTCAGTTTATTTCTTTATTTTGGGATTTGCCTTTTAGACGTTGCATTATATTCACAAACTGCATTGTTGAAAGGGCAATTCCTTTGTACAACTAAAAGATTAAAATAAAATTTAAAATAAAATCACAAAGTTCTGTGAGTTTCTAAGTTGTTGAACACTTGATTGGCAGAAAAGTGAGTTATGTCTTTTATAATCCTTAATGTAGGAGTAAACTTTTTCTGAGGATTGTGAACCATTCTAGCAAATGATCTAACAAAGAAGGGGTAATGATTGACATCTGACGGGGGGGGCAATCTTGTAAGGTTCTGCCCTTAAGTGGATGAACCTGATGATTTACCAATGCGTACCTGAGAACTGAATTATCTATTTTTGAGAAAAATTCCCATAGATGTCCAAAAGAGTTAAGTTTGAGAATAAAGTTTATTTTCCCCTGTAGTTGGGCACAAAAATGTAATGGGGAACAGTATTTAAGAAGTTTAGGAAGGGGCTGGGAAGGTGGCTCAGTGGTAGAGCGTTTGCTGTGCATGCATGAGGCCCTGGGTTTGATTCCTCAGCACCACATAAGCAAAAAGAAAAAAGCCGGAAGTGGCCCTGTGGCTCAAGTGGTAGAGCACTAGCCTTGAGCTGAAGAGCTGAGGGAAAAAAGAACCTGAGGAGGTACAAATGTGAAGCACAATGACCAGTAAATAGTTAACTCCAAACTGAACTTTAGTGTTGATTCCTAACAAAATTCACTTTCTTTTTAGTTGGCTTTTTTTTTCTAAAATTTAGTAGCAGTTTCTGTATATAGTGAAGTTTGTTGACCATATATAAGGTAAAATTCCCCATGTTCCTTCTCTTCTTCAAGGACCTGACCTGGAAACTGTCAAGAAGAGGAGACCATCTGTCCCAACTTAAGGGCTCCTCTTCCATGGAAGTTTCCCCAAATCTGTACACTGTTATTTGATTGGGGATAGGGTAATAACGTTACTCTTTGGAGGCCATGTGAATCATGATATCTCCCATCCAGGTTTTTCAGCTAAATTTATTTTTGCAGCAAGAAATTAGCTTGACAAATGCTTGATTATTAAGGGTGACATTGTTTCTCAGATCCAAGTTGGAGAGTGGATATCATTGTTAAAGACATAGACAATCTGATTCTCAGTACAGCCCTTTAGGGGATCTCTTGAAGTTTGGTTCACCATTCTTTTTGATGACATCTGAAAACAGCTACCAAATTTGATGACAGGTCAGATTTACAGCTAATAACACTGAACATTTTGCAACTCCACAAGTTAAAAGTGACAATTTCTGAAAGGGTATTTATGGTCTGGGTGGCACGGATTATGATGACGAGTCACTCTATTATGTCAAAATTATCATGGATGACAAATAACTAAGAAGTGTAAGTATTTGTTGAGGCTAGAGTCATTTGTTGTTGACATTGTTGAAGTTATAATTCTCAGGGATCACATTCATGACAAACATTGAAATATCAGAAAAAGGACACAAATGATGATCTTTTTTACTTCCTTCTTTAAGCCCAGCCTCCTCCTAGTGAAGACATCAGAGAACTCCACAAATAATTCAAGCTCACCCCTTTGATGTTGGTGGAAGATGAGGAGGGGTTTTACGTTGATGACAAGCTTCTCTGTGTTAGATATGATTGTGCCACTCATGGGCTCACAGTGGAACATATACACTATTCAGTTGTTCAAAAAGATCACATTAATGACTATGGTACGCACTTTGTCAGAGCTAAGGTATCTCTGTTTACCAGGTACCCAATAATAGCCATATACATTTGCTTTGACATTTACTGTTATGTCTTGAAGACTTAATGGAAATTTATGCAGAGGAGTAGAGAACCTACCAATTCTGTAATTCCATTAGGAATTAATTTCTTTGCACAAAATGGGTCCTTTTTTCTACAGAAATCCTGTTAGCCTGTATCTTTTCATTTGATGAAATAAATCAAATGTCATCACTCTCCAGAATTGTGACACTGAGGAAATGACTAAATCTCCCTTATTTCTAAAGTGACTCAGATCTGTTCCAAGTTCATATAAATTTCTTCTTACCAACAACTTTTTGAATAAGATACTTCTGCTTTGTTGACCAAGTTAAGCACCTTTGGATACAAAGAACTTAATGGAGAGTACATACAAGGGTCAGCACCACTCTTGAGAGGACAAAGGAATCTGGCAATGAAGGAGCAAGCATCACAGCTCAACATTGAAGGAATCATTTCCCCATAAATTTCTTTTGGTACATCATACAACATGAGGGAGGGAATTGTAGTTTTAGACTACTTTATCATAAAAATGATAATCTCCCCTTTATTAAAGGAAGGGAAGAATCAGGCTTGAATTTTTACTGGGAAAACTCATTTAGCTAGTTATATATTTTAAAAGATGCTCTGTTTTGTATATGAAATTTTAACTTATTCGAATCCCCTGAATTACAAATAAGTGTTCAAAGTAAAGACCTAGTTATGCAGTCTCCTCTACGAACCTCTCTAAAATCACAGGATCTTACTTTTTTTATGTCTCTAAAAATTTCTTTGGTGTCAATAAGCTCTTCTGCTGAAATTCAGGTGACACCTGTTTTTACTGAATTCAGGCCACTGTTTCTGCAGATGTCTTCATTGGGTTGTCAACATGCATTTCAACCATCCAACCTGTGTAAAATAAACTCAACTGAAATATACATGTTAATAATTAAGACAAGTTTATTAATGAAAAACATAAGTTTAAATGATTTTGTAGTAAGAAGTTCTGCTCATCCCGTCTTAACTTTAACCTATTTAAATTCAGATGATTTATTATCTAATATCTGTAGGGGCAATGGCTAGAGTTAAATGAAAATATAGTCAGTTGATTGAATTAAGGTTGATTAAATGCCAATTATTTACCAGTCACTATGTTTAACATTGAAAAAGTAAGGTAAATTAAATATATTAATAGCTTTAATTTATGTTAGCTTTTAACTCATGACATTAGTTTTACAATATACCTCTAAATTTTATAAATCAAGCAAGGTTTCGAGAGTTAGGTAATATATCCAATGGCATAAAATAGTCAGGCCTCGAGTTTAAATATGCCGAAGATTAATCTTTATGTTCTTCATGCTACCTAATTTTACCCCTCAGAATCTCGAAATCTAAGCCCTTACAACTTCAGCAAATATATTCACTTATTATTTGCAGTATTCTAAGTTGGTATTTTTTTATAACATAGCCATGTCTCAAAACTGAATGAAAGGTAAATAGTTTGGAGTATTCACACTTCTTTTAATCCTAGATATAAAAAATTGCAAAAGAAGTTGGTTTTAAAGAATTTTAGATGGTTTGGAAGGTTCTCAAGGCAGGTAAATGGAGATACACAAAAAAAAGATGAGAAGAGAAAAATTAAGAAATGATAGACTCTTGATTAGAGAAGGGTATATATGGCTAGCAGCGGGAGAAGAAAAGAAAGGTTGACTAGACCTTTAAATGAAGTTGACTCACAAGAGATCTTAAATAGGAGGACTATGTGAAGAACTGTGCTTTAAGATCCACCTGAAAATAATTTACAGGTTGAATCAAGAGGTAGAGGAATAGAAGAGTGAGGAAACTATGTCTGAGGACATGTAAATAACTTCATGGTGGTGAAGGCATGGACTGAGTGGCAGTTATGGAGCCAAAAACACTTCCAACTACTCACTAACTGTCCTGAGATTATAGATCTGCAGAGCTGCCAGGCACTGGCCTACACTCTAGAAAAAAGATGACAACACAGAGTTGGGGAGATGAGCATAAGACATGCCCCAATGTAGGAACACCAAAGGAAATAATCTAATGCATTAGGGCAAGTGAGATACCAATAGTAGTACCTCAAGGAACTACCAGGAAGGACAGAGGAAAACCATCAGAATCAGATAAGACCCTATAAGCTAATATAGGTATACTTCAGGAAAAACAGGGATTATTCTGTTTTTCTGAAGATCTTGATGAAACTGAGACTATAGAAAAAATATTTCACACCTTTGAAATACTACTTCTACAAGATGAGGTGAGGTAAATCAGGGAAAGTGAAGCATGGGAAACAGCAACATGGAATTGAGAGACACTGTATTAGTAATTCTATTAAAAGCACAGAAGCATTATCTTTAAGGTCTATATTCCATCAAAAGCTTCATTATTAGTTAAAAGAAAAAGAATAAAGTAAAAGAATAGATCTCTTCCTCTGACTTAGACTGCTTGTCCAAAATAAAGTGTGATCTGAAAACTGAACACGATATCTTAAAGAGACTCATCCTGGAAAAACAAACAGTTGGGAAAAATAACTTTTCTTGATAAAATGTGTTTAAAATTTTTGTTTATCTCACGAATGGACAACTGTCTTGAGTATGTTGCAAAATCCATCCTTTCTTTTAAGGACTTACCAGACACCAATGACCAAAATTTAACAAATAGGTCAGTCTAGAATTCTCTGAGCCTAATTGATGAAAGTGTACTTGATGTGTTTATCTTTGTTCTCACACTTTGTACATTTAATCACTCTTAATAAATATGAGTTAATCCCTCAACCTCCCTTTGAGCACAGGTATATTGAATGCTTTAACAACATGAGGAATTTATGGTTAGATATGCCCATACCCATTTCTGGGTTGTGCACTATCTTTTTGCCTTTCCTTCACTCTGCTTTACTAATAAACTTTCTTGACCTTTACTTTGTATCCTCAAATTCTTTTCTGAGTCAACTTCAGGAACTCAGTATGCAAGGGCCAGGCAGATGACTTCTCCCTTTTGGAGACCTCCTTGCTGGGGCATCAGCGATCAGCAATCCTGTACCAGTGGTATTATCTTCAGTGTGGTCTTGCTGTCGGTTGCCTGCTGGAACATTACTGTGTAAGTTGAAAATGGCTGTCTAAGCAGGTTTTGGTGGCTCAGATTTGTATTCCCAGCTACTCAGGAGGCTGAGATCTAAGGATTGCAGTTTGTAACCAGCCTGAAGAAGCAAACTCTGTGAGATTCTTATCTCCAATTAACCACCAAAACCCCCAGAATCCCCAGTGCTCAAGTGTTAGAATGCTAACCTTGAGTAAATAAATTCAGGGACAGAGTCCAAGCCCTGAGTTCAAGCCCTAGAACGGGCACAGAAAAGGCTTCTTGTTTTGACATGTAATTTCTAAATTCTAATTTACAGTCCTGTATATTTTCTATTTTCCCAATTTGACTGTGCGTTTATGAAACATAGCTATACATGTGGTAGATTCCTTCATGTGACTGATTACCCTTGGCACAAACTGTACAGTTGCATGAGCTTCTTAAATAAAAATAGAATAATGATCTTTCCATCTGGCAAAGTCGCATAATTAAAGTCATCAGCAGTGCATAGAATTAGCACTTCATGTTTTTTTTCACAGGTTTGGACAGCATGCATCATCTGTTTGACAGATGGAATTGCTTTTTTAAAAAATATTGTTCAATTTTGTTCTAATTTCTATAGCTACACAATCCCTTTCGAGGGCCTCATGGAAGATAAAGTGTCATGGGCCCCGGATAATTGTCTTTAGGAATAATCTGTTAGCTTGCTTCATTATTTATCACCAGAAACTCTTAACTATGTGCCATTAAAGGCCAATCTGTCCAATATGACATAGGAGAGAACTTTACAGAGCACAGAAGGATACTTTGTATTCTCTAGCTGGAAATAGAAAAAAATGACATCTTTGCTTGGTGGAAACATTTTCTTAGAACCTCTATGTACTTAGTTCTAGGTGTTTGTATAAGAGTTACAGATGGTTTGTGCTTGCATCTGCACATTCTAGCTTTAGTTATCCCTTCAATAGTAATTACTAGAGTTGTTGACATGTCACAGACTCTGTTCTCTCATGTTAAACCTGAATAAACTTGAGAGCTAAAGTCACATGCTTAGTAACAGAACAACCTATATAAAGTAGATACATGTAGCTTAGTAGTAGGCAGAATGATTTATTTTGGTTTCAGATATGTAAGAATGTCCATAAGGAAGATAAAGCAGAAAAATAATCTCTTATTCAATTATAGGTAGAAGTATAGACAATATTCAAATCAGAGGGACAGGTTTTAAAACTATCTGCTATTAGGCATTTGTCCAAGTAATGGTATGATAATATGGCCATTGTATTTTGTGGGTTGTGGGGCCTGAACTCTGGGCCCGGGCTTGGTCCCTCAGCTCTTCAGCTCAAGGTTAGCGTTCTAGCAGCCCTATGAGTTCTATTAGTCCTGCAAGTCTTAAAACTGTACTTCCTTAATGATGGGATAGGAATTTCAGCCTTACTGGACTTAGTATTGTTTTCTACGTCTTTTTCTATCACCTGGCCAAAATTATGATACATAGTTACGGAATTAAAACTTAAGAAAGTCATTTAGGGCTCTGGGAATGGGGCTTCATGGTACAGTGATTGCCTAGCATGCATAAACCCTGGGTTCAATTCCTCGGTACCCAAGAGAAACACTGGAAGTGGTGCTGTGCCTCAAGTGGTAGAGTGCTAGAATGGAGCAAAAAAAAAAAAAAAAAAAAAAAAGCTCAGAAATAATTCCCTAGACCTGATTTTATTCCCCAGGACTGCCAAAACAAAAAACAAACAAACAAAAAACAAAAAAATTATTTACTTAGTAAATGCAAAATAAAGAACCCATACTTGGAATATATACATGTTCCTTCCATATTGACACCTGGCAATAGTCCCTAATTCATGTACCTATATTAAGATACTGTGTTGAAAAAAAAGTTTGTTCATTATGTCACAACAATTAATGCCAGGAATGTGCTTAGATGTCAGGTGAAGTTTAATTCTGGAAATTCAAACATTCCAGGCTTTTAATTGGTCATTGCTAATCACAATTAGAAGGGTAGTCTAAGTGAGATTTGGAAACCTTTTTGGTCATTCATGGCACCGAAAAATCAGAGGCTCCTCTGGGACCCTCCTTAAAGGAGTACTGGTCTGAGAAGAGGCTGTTTTTGCTGATCATATTCACTGGATCCTGCTTTTGTGGAATCCTTATTGCTATGGAAAACTCAGGACTAGACTACAGGAATTGATAACTGACTCCTGCAACAACAGAATCATCTCAGTAGTGAAATATCCATCCATAAGACACTTTAAAACATCCATATCTTTGTTTCTATGCAGTAGAACACTTTTAAAACAAGGTTATTTCCTTTTGTTCTATGCTGGCCTTCAAATGGCACATAGTTTCCTCTTGTAATACTTTCAACTAGAAGATTAGAGACAAGTTTCATATGAGTAAAGAACACACTCGCAAAAGTAAGGGACAGAGTTTCCTTCAAGCTTCGGATTTTTTCTTGTACAGTAAAAAGGAAAGCATAAGTTAATTTGAACTTTGTCATTCCTCTATGTTCAATTCCTCTCCGAGGATCAGTTTCCACATACAGTAACAGTTACCTCCAATAACAATCTATGGTGCTGCTTGAGGTATAGTGAATGTTTTCTTTCTTCATTGAAATAGCACAAGAACACCTTTGGACATGAGGTACCACGTGTTTCAGAGACAACTTAGTAAAGAGAAAATATGAAATTTAAATTGCTTATAAATACATTATCCATGAGTACATTGAGTTTAAACTACATAAGTTCTCTGTAAAACAAGGTAAATTTTAATGGGAAGAAGGTTCTCAGATCATTTTTTGGGTATATGTGCTGCGCATTATTTCCCAAGTGTACATGAGTTAACAGTAAGAGAAACAATAGCAATAATTGGAGAAACAGAAGTTCTGTCTTTAAATATAAGACAATATAGAAGACTATACAAATAAGACAACATTGAAACAATGAAGCCAAGTCCAGTATGTAGATTTATGGGAGTAATATAGGGATAGCATTACTCTTAAGTGGAACATGAAGTATGAGGCCAGTCCCTTTCTAAATCACGCTTGCTAATCATGCAAATTTGTGAAAAGTACAAAGGAGGAATAAATAATTCTGGTTCCAATGCAAGTCAGATATAAGAGCATGAACTTAACTGGAAAAAAGTCTATCTTGAGAGAGCAGGGATTATACTAGCAATGAACTGGTGGCTAAGATCACATTTCTTTTTCTTTTCTTTACATATCTATCTGTCTATCTATCTATCTATCAAGTTGTTGGGGGTGGTCTTGGCACTTGAACTCTGGGCCTGCGCACTGTCCCTCTGCTACTCAGCTCAAGGCTAGCTAGTGCTGTACCACTTGAACCATAGGGGCACTTCAGTTTCTGGTAGTTAATTGGAGAAAAGAATCTCCGGGACCTTCCTAGCTGGGCTGGCTTTGAACCCCAATCCTCAGAACTCACTGTCACCCATGCTTAAGATCACATTTCTAACAGTACACACTCAGGATATGTAATGTCTATGTTCATCTATCTTTATATGAATTCTTGAGTTAAAAATCTGGGCTACAGCTTAGACTTTATACTCACAAAAATGTTTGTAGTTTAAAAATTGATAGTACTGGAAAAATAAAACCTAAGAATATAAAGGAGTCTGGGAAGTTCAGTTTGCATCCAGCCTGGGCAGAACAGTCTTTGAGACACTACCTATAATTCATCAGACAATAGTTGAATTGGATGAATGGCTCAAGTAATGGAATACAAGTCATGAGCAAGATTGCTGAATAAGAGCTTGAGACTTTTGCATATATACGTACAAACATACACATACACACAGAGACACTTATATGTGCACACACAAACACACAAATGAAACAACTCTCATAATATGTAGAAAAGTTAGTAAACAATAGAAAATATGTTCTGAGAAAGACTAGAATCAAGTGATAATTTTTAATATTAGAAAATATTCAAGTGAACTTTCTTCAAAAAAGTTTGAGACTATTACATAGGTAGGGACTAGAGATATTAAGAGAATCAAGTAATCATTATTAAAGGGATAAGATCCATGGAGGAATGAATCAGAGACCTTTGCAGGTGCATCTGAAAATGTTCATATCCTGTCAAATGTTAGAACATCTTTGAAAATTGTACATAAACAGTGTGAGCAGTCAGTCTAGTGGATAAGAAAATAGGATAAGTTCAGAATTGCTAGTCTGTATCTAGATTAAATAAACCAAGAAACTATCGCAGGGTAATTTGATACAAGCCTGGAATTCTAGCACTCAGACTAAGACATAATTTTAGAGATTGGAATTACATAGTGATACCTTCCCTGGACCAGGTAGTATAATTTTGTCTCAATAAAACAAACCAAACTACAAGAAAGGAATTCACAGTTGGAAGGTTGGGCTAATTTTGTCATTATGTTTTGAGAAGTCAATTTTCCTATTGAAATGCAACGCATATTTAAATCTCAGTTGTGTTTAAATGCTCTCTTCAATACAAAACATTCCTAGATGCAAAATGGCTCAAGATTCCCATTCAAAAATTTGAAAAAAGTAAGTAAGCATCATTCTGTTGGACTCCAAAGAACTGATGAAGGATTACAAAAGCTTAAGCCTGGAGAAATATCAAAGTTCGTCTAATGTAGGACTTTGTAGACCTTGCTAAATTAGTATTTAGATATGAAATAAATATTTTGGTTTTGTTTGTAATTTCATATTCTATAGGATAAAACAAAATTATTTTTAAGTAGAAGGTTTAATTGACAAATTCATAAATAATTCTGGCATTCTATTTTCCTAGAATATTATTTCAAGAGAGATATTATTAGAATTTAGTTAATAGATAACTCCTACAGTTCATGTATAGCATGATAATGTGAATAATCTAGAGAGAGTTGCCAACAAATGGATGATATTAATTTATAAATTTAGAAAAAGAGCAATTTTTAAGAGTTTGGTATTAGATGCTATGAAGAGAATAATTGTATGACATCTTTCTTCTACCTCTGTGTAACACAGGAAGAAATTTCCTTAACTATTTGCCTCTTTATGCAAGAAGAAAAATGCTAGGTTTAGGGTTTGTTTTTATTTTATTGGTTTGACCTAGGGCTTGAACTCTGGGCCTAGACACTGTCTCTGAGCCTGTTTATGCTCAAGGCACATGCCCCATCACTTCAACCTCAGTGCCACTTGTGACTGGCTTTTCCTAAGAAGTTTATTAATGATAAGAATCTAAGTATCCCTCCTGCCTGCATGGGCTTTGAACCCTAATCTTCTGATCTTAGCATCCTGAACATCTATAATAGTTAAAAAAGTATTGTTTACTCTTGAAGAATTAGTTATTTCAGATGCTTCATAGTTTTATCCTCTACCCGAATGTTGCTATTTTTCTGTTGACTTCTCAATCTGTAATACCCCATTGGGAACTTTATCTATTGCAGAATTTCATAACATGCAAGTAGGTACTGTTTTGAATCTCTCAGGTATGAAATGTTCAGAATTTGAAAATGAGTAGTTATTAGTCATAGGAATTTTAAAGAACACATATATTCTGTCCTCCTTACAACTTACTTACTTTGAAAAGTTATGCATTTCCATAAAATTAAACTGTTTTTGGTTTTAGTATGAGAAAGTACCAAATTTATGTTTTTGGAAAATATTGGCAGGTATATTGTGAAAATATTGTCTAGTTGGATGACATTCAAGTTGATGACCCTCTGATAAAGAAGGGGTAATTAAATCAAATTAGATGCCAAATAGAATTAATTTTAAAACAGTTTCTACCTAAAGAATAATATTTACCTTACCATTATAGTAAAATTATATTTTATGCAGCTTATTTTTTAAATTTTATTAACAAATTGATGTACAGTGGGGTTACGGTAATTGTAAGGTAGTGTATACATAACTTTTCAAACTTGTTACCCCCTTCCTCATTTTTCTCACAGTTTTCCTTCATGCTAATACCTCACAAGCTGTAATGTCTATTTCCAACATATTGTCTTGTGAGTATTGCTATTGCATTGGTTTGTCCTTTGTCCTTTGTCTCACCATTTTGTCGTTCCTCTTCTCTTGCCAAATTAAGATGAATGCATATACAATACACAGGGTAACAAAATCAAATACAGCAGGGGTAAACCATAGGGAAAAACCCAAAAGAAAATAGAAATCACAAAGTACATTAAAAACAAAAACCACAAATAAAAATCTCTTTTTCCATATCTTGGAGCTCATTCTGCTCAACATCAGCTTATATGGTCATATATACACATAAAAAGCCACTGGAAAATAAGAGTTGCATGGAAAGTATTTCAAGAAAACAACCTGTTAACTGTTTTTGATGGTAAAGGTGGAATTAGGATTGGTGAATTCGCAGTTCTGATAAAGGCATTTCAAAAGAGTTTTAAAATTATAACAGGTAAAGTTGAATTGTTCAAACTTTTTAATAACTTATCCCATGAAGACAATTTTAAATTGCCTGGGAAAATAGGCTTTTATGCACAGAAATCCATGGAGACTTAGTGGAGAGGGAGCAATGTGGGTGAAGATGGCTCTTTTTCACACTAAACAAACAAACCTCAGAAGCCTTGCTGTAAATCTTGTAGGTTCCTTTGAGAATTGTCCTTACCCAGGAAATGTACTCTCATTGTGTGAAACAAGGTTGTAGTGGAATTTAAATTCAAAGTTCTTTAAAAAATAAGACATCAAAATTTGTGAATTGACCTTTAATTACCAAACAGTAATTTCCTGAAAAAGATTATTTGGGTCAAAATATTTAGGAAGAAAGTGCCCTTCACAATGAATGAAGGTATTGGGATTACACTTATGTTTGTAATACTTTCCACAATGTCTTTGCACATGAAGCATTGAAATACAGAAAAAAAAACAAACATCTGATTGGATACTTCATACCAATGATTTCACATTTCTAAGTGGCTCACAGAATATAAGATCCTTATTAACATGAAATAGTGAAGATTTCTCTAATGGGCTGAGGGTCTGAAGATTGTGATTCAAAGCCAGCTGGAACGGGAATGTCTATGAGACTCTTATCTCCAATTAACCACCAGAAAACCAGAAGTGACACAGTTGCTCAATGGGTAGAAGACTCACTTTGAGCTGAAGAGCTGAGGGACAGTGCCCAGGCCACATTTCAAGCTTCATGAATGACCAAAAAAAACGGTGTGGGGGACAATTATTGTATTTGCTCAATTATATCCTCCAATCCACAAAAATTATATGTCTCCATTTATTTAGATGTTTGCTTTTTATTCAGCATTGTATAATTGTCAGTGATAGTGGGTGAACAACACTGAAATACATTTTGACAATGTGTGAAGACAGCACAAAGAAATTCACAGAAAACAGTTGAAAACTAAGGGGCAATGGGAATGGAGAAAGACAGAAACAGGTTAATCAGGCCCTTGATCAATATGTGAGTGTGTTAAGTATTTCAGTAAGATATCTTCTTACAAATAATACACACCAACTAATAAATATCTTCCAAAGGCATTGGTATTCATGTATGACAGAAAGGATAAATACGAATTCTGTGGTGAAATGAAAGAAAGATAGATGAGAAAACATACTTATAGTAATTGTGTAAATAAGAAATTTGGTCAACATTCTGAGGGCTCATGGCTCATTGGACTAAAAGGCTGTTGGTATCTAAGATAATACTAGAATATTAGACATGAGCCTATCTTTAAGACTGTTTAAAGCTATTGCTTTTCTAGTCAGTATTCTTTTTGTTGTTGTTAGTGGTGGTGGTGGTCGTCGTGGGCCTTGATCTCTGGGTCTGGGCGCTGTCCGTTAGTTCTGCAGCTCAAGGCTAGACCTCTACCATTTGAGCCATAGAGTCACTTCCATTTTCTGGTGGTTTATTGGAGGTAAGAGTCTCATGGACTTTTTCTGCCCAGGCTTGCTTTGAACAGCGATCCTCAGATCTCAGCTTCCTGAGTAACTAGGATTATAGGTGTAAGCCAGCAGCACCGGGCTTAGATCAGTATTCTTATTTCAAGGAAAAAATACAAGTGTTTGGAACCAAGCTGTAGAAGACTGCTTTTTGGCTTTAGAAGAGAGATGGCAGGTATGTTAGGAGTAGATAGATTTAGAAAAAAATGAACATATTAGTGCATATGGAAAGCTATAAAACATTTTAGCAAAGTTCCAAAAATGGTAAGGACATGAACTTGACAAAAAAAAACTTAACTTCCTTGACAATAAAGGACATGTTTGGGAGTTCTGTCTCTATTGTTACTGTTGTAAATGTGCAATGCAATTTTATTCATTTTTGTTGTTGTTGTTTCCTTTGTATCTTTCTCCTATGGCATATCCCTTCTTATCACTACTCAGTTTTGATGCCCTGCATCTTGTAATTACATGTCTAATCTAGGGAGGGGAACGGGAATTACAAAACGCTGAAACATGGACACAAGATAACCCATTGCACTAAAGATACCCACAAGACAGTATAATGCAAAGGAACTTTACCACTTCATGCTGCAAAGGGTGGGTAAATAAGAATGTGGGATCTGGGGGAGGGAAGCGATAGTGGGACAACAACAAGGAAGGGAAAGGGTAACAATGATCAACAAGTAATGTACTCATTGCCTTACTCATGTAACTGTAACCCCTCTGTACAACATCTTAACCATAAAATTAAATAAAGTAAAATCAATAAAGGACATGTTTGGCAAATAAAATAAAATGATAACTTACTGACAAATGAAAGTAATAATATACATGATGTGTCTATAGACATGTATATACACATCTGTATATTCATATATATACAGGTATTTGTATATATTTACATATAAATATGAATATATGCATATGTACACAGTGTGTATACATATACGCTTATTTAAAGAGACAAATAATATATTAAGAGCATATTAATGACAATGGAAAACTTTAACCATCCTGTATAAGTTATCAAAAAATCAAAATACATATCTCTATAATAATATACCAACAACCAAAGAACATATGGAAAATTCATAAGAAAAGTTAATACATAGACATTGCATACATATAAAGGTTAGTAGAAATAGAAACAACAATAAGATAGCACTGCACAACCACTATGTAGAAATTGGAATCCTTATACATTGGTGCTTGGCACTTAAAGTGATATAGTCAGTTTGTGAAACATACTGACGATCTTTTAGATATTACACAGAGTTGCCTCTATGATTCACCATTTTGAATCATAATTTTATATACAAAATAGATTTCAACATACGTCCAATGAGACACATGTACAAGAATATACGTAGCAAAACCTTTTATAATAACATACAATAAAATATTGAAATTCCCATTGAGGACGTTACACCCGTATACACATGCATACAAAACAATATGCTCTATCCATTAGAAAATTTAAATGGACTTACTTTGGAAACACTAATTTTACATGGGGGAAATTAATAAAATAGACTACATTTTCTATTTATGTGAGTTCTTTTAATTGCCACATCTGTAGAGGTAGTATATGAAATAATAGCTGCTCAGGGGGAGGGTGGGTTGAAATGATGACAAGAAGTGAGTACTAATAAATATTGGAGCATTTTGAGAGGGTAGTGATGATAAAATGTTCTAAAAGTGAAGGTGATATTCAGAGTCCAACTCTTTAACATTCCAAGTATTATTGTACTTTATTGAAGAATTACAGATTGCATTTGCATTAACCTTAGGAAAAATTTTAGAATAGTAGTGGGTGAATCTTCGTGAAAATTTAGAATTTAAAATTACAGAATTCTTAAAGGCAAACATTTATTATGTTGATGAATAAGACTATCAATAAAATCTGATATGATATATCCTCTGAGTGACATATGACATTGTGAGTCAGTGAATATTCTACAAAATTATGTAAATTGAAGGATGAGATAGGATTGAGAGGGATGAGGGATGATGATCATCAAGATGCATTGTATTGGGCTGGGAATGTGGCTTAGTGTAGACTTAGTTGTGTGAAGCCCTGGGTTTAATTCCTAAGTTCTACATAAACAAAAAAAAGCTGGAATTTGCACTGTGACACAAGTCGTAGAGTTCTAGCTTGAGGAAAAGAAGCTCAAGTACATTGCCAAGCTCTGAGTTCAAGCCCCAGGCTGGCCAAAAAAATAGATGCATTGTATTAAGATATACACTACCAGCTCATGCCTGTACACCTAGATACTCAGGAGGCTGAGGACTGAGGTTTGAAACCTGCCCAGGTAGGAAAGCCTGTGAGATTCTTATCTCCAATTAGATCTCAGAAAAATCTGAAGGTATTGCAGTGCCTCAAGTGATAGAGTTCAAATCTTCATCCATACGAGATCAGGGACAGCGCCCACACCCACAGTTCAAACCTCAGGCGAGAAAGAAGAAAAAAAATCTCAATAAATAGTAT
The DNA here is from genome assembly GCF_019054845.1 of Dipodomys spectabilis. Classification (NCBI taxonomy): domain Eukaryota; kingdom Metazoa; phylum Chordata; class Mammalia; order Rodentia; family Heteromyidae; genus Dipodomys; species Dipodomys spectabilis. The sequence continues at coordinate 9,582 of NW_024871809.1, read as the reverse complement.
TCGTAAACTGCTTTGCCAAACAGCAACACCCATACAACTACTTAAAGTTAATTAAAATATGATTAGAATAAAATGAAAGTCATTTTGTGGACCAAACATAGATAGAATACAAAAGTTTCTTACATGGGCAAAGTAAATTTTATATCACACAGTTTGAGTTGAAATTTGTTCTTCAGTCTTCTTAAATCATTTATGCAATTGACAATACTGCCAGTCATAGGTCAATTTCCGTGAGGAACAGATTGAATTCTGCTTTCTCTTCATAGCAATCCATAAAGGAGAATTTTTGTGCTCTTTTTGACGTATATCTGATATTTTAAAGTAGATTTGTCATAATATAGTATTAATTTAATCAATCATTTCATTAGGGCGATGTTGGTCAGTTTTTTCCAGTAAATCTTATCCTTTATAATAAATGAGAGCATGCTGTGTCACTCTCCTATTAAAATGACAAAATACTTTATAAGATGAGCTTGAAAGGAGGAAACATTAATCTTAGCTTCTAGTTTTATACATTTCAGTTTATGTTTCTTATCCTCATTACTTTGGGTTGGTGGTAGCACAGTGTCCCATGTCAGGAACATGTGATAGATTATGTGTATTCATGGGATCCAGGAAGTAAAGAAGAGGAGGAATAGGAGTGGGAGAGGGAGAAAGAGGAGGAGGGGGAGAGAGAGAGGGAGAGGGAGAAGAAGAAGGAGAAGGAGAAGGAGACAGAGAAGAAAAAGAAGGAAGAGGAGGAAATGACTTTGATCTTAACGTCCTCTTTGATCACAAGTTCTCAGTGACCAAATCTCTACAAATGTACCCTCTTGAAAAGGTTCACCACCACTTTATGGCAACATAGTGAATATTAATTATTAATCCCAATCCTTTATGATTTCAGATTCAATTTCTAGAGTGGTGGGTAGATATTTCTATACAATTGTGATGACAGTCACATAATTTACACGACATAGGTTTGTCCTGAAGTTATTATTTTCTATGAAATAATATCCAAATGATACACTACACTAAGAGTTAAAGGAAAATTTGCAAGGTGTATGGGACGATGTAATTCCCTCCAGATACACATGTTGAAATTCTCTTTCCCTGTCTGGTCACATTTGACTCAACCTTTCAGAGATGACCCTGCAATAATGATCCTGATAAAAGAAGCCTAATATAACTACTCTGCCAGGTGAATGTCCAGCAAATAGATTATAATGAACTAGAAAATGGACCCCTATAAGACAAGAAATTGCTTTGAATAATCATTTTTATAATCAATGTTCAAGTGTGGGTATTATACTCCTGATGTTTTTAAGCAATTTACTTTGGAGTATTCTCTTATAACAGCCCAAAGGCTGACAAAAAGCAAAGGAGTTTTAATTTAAATTTTAAATTTTCTGAAATAAAGATTCATAGTATTTTATTATTTGAATTTTATTCTCCAAACCTTCAGGTTAAAAATATTTTTAAATGTGAATTGAATTGAGGTTCAATTCTCTATTCAAATGTCATAATTAATTTTTTGAATATTTTTTATTATCTTTTATGTAGTTGTACAAAGGAGTTGTCATTAACTGAAACAGTTTATGGATACCATGCATCTTGATCAATGTCACCGGTTCCAACATTCTCATCCACCCTTCACAATCAACCCCACTCATTACATATCTCAATATTATATTATGTACAGAATTACATGTCATTTAACAAAGCAGTTTATGTGTACAATGAACCTGGAATTCTGTTACCATTTCAACATGTTCATACCCATTAAACACTACCCCTTGCTTTGTGTATTTTAATTCTGGGAAGTATGCAATGGATTCTTGCCTGTATTCTATCCTTTTCCCCCTCAATTTCCTACCCCTCTCACATTGCCCCCCACTGTACTCTTTTCTAGTACACATTTACTGGTATTTATTTTTTTGGACTTTGACTTAATATTTTAAGAGAATTATAGTATTTTCACTCTCCATGGACTCTGACACTTCAGATAATTCATTTGTACCTCCTTGCATACCATGCGGTGTGTTTACTTTTACAATTATAGGCACCTTCTATCTACCACAAATGAGGAAACTCATGCAACCTAAGTTTCTCTGGGTCCAGTTAATTTCACTTGACATGATTATTTCTAAGTCTTTCATTTTCCTTTAGAATAGTGCAATATTATTCTTTCTGATAGATGAATAGAATTTGATTATGTATGTATACATATATATTCATACATACATGCATAATTGTAAATAGGGATCAATAAAATTATACATATAATTCATATACACACACAATTCTTGATCCCTTTTTACAATGGGAAGCATCTGGGCTAATTCCATGTGTTGGCTTCAGAAAATATTGCAACAATGAACATGATTGTGCTGGCAGCTTCAGTGTGGCCTTGTTGTTGCTCTATTGGATGAACACCCGTAAGTGTAATTGCTGGATCATAGGGAGCTCTCTATTCAGTTTTGTGAGCAACCTCAATAGTGTTTTCCAAAGAGCTTGAAGAAGATCGCATTTACAGCAACGGTGTAATACAGTTTCCTTTTCGACACATTCCTATCAGTATCTGTGATTGTTTTTTCAAAAGATATTGTAACAGGGTTTAGATGAATCTCAGTGTTGTTTGTATTTGCCTTTCTTTTATGAAGAGAGATATGTCTACTTGTCATTTTATTTCTTCTAAGAAGTTCTCTTTAAGTCTTTATCCCATATATTAATTAGGTTGTTGTTTATTTGAGGGTTTATTTTTGTTGAGTTTAATTTTTGATCTCTTAATATGGGTTAGTTATAAAAATCCTTGTCTGATGCTTAGCTAGTAAAAATTTTCATCCATTCTGTTCTCTTTCTATATATCTTGCTAACATTTTCCTTTGCCATGAATAAACTCTTCAGTTTCATACAATTCTATGGATCCAGAAAGAATGATATTACACCATTATTCATAAGGAAATGGAAAAACTTGGGATAAACTTACATTAAGAGATATGGAGGGAAGTTCCAACATTTATGGAATTCAGTGGAAGTGAACACATAAAATACTACCTTCTCTGGGAAACAAGAGCACAGGCAATACTCGGAGGAAAATTTATATCTTTGAGTATGTACATCAACAAATTAGAACAATCTTAAATCAGCAGTAATGATGCACCACTATGTCCTTGAAAAACAGGAACAAGCCAAACCAAAAACCGGTAGACAGAAATAATACAAATTAGATTAATGAAATAAATGAATCAGCATCTCAAAATCATACACACAATCATAATTGACTTTTATCTACTAGTAGCTCACAAATTTGCCCAATGAATATTAATGTAGCTATTTCCAGAGATAGACTCACCCAGCTCAAACCAGTGAATGAAAGAAACTTCTAGGATTCTAGGAAACAGTGTTTTGCTTTTTTAAAATAAATTTACTCTGTTGTTATTATTAAGGTGATTTATACAGGGATTACAGTTATATGAATCAGGCAATGAGGACATTTCTTTTTATGAAATGTCTTCAGTTCCTTCACTTTTTCCCAGTCCCCCCCTCCTGCCTCCACCCATGAGTTAAATAGTTCACTTTCATCAACGTTCAATGAACTCCACTGCTTCATTTTTTCACCCTTTTCTCTAAAGCTCTGTGCCCACCCCCCACCTTCCTGAAGATATAAATGGATGTAACATGCATAAGGTCAGGAAGACAGACCCATCACAGACTATAAACAACAATAACAAACACAAAACAAAAAGAAGGAATCTTCTGTTTCCATATCTCAGTTTGTTACAGTATATACATATAATTGTATTTAATCATAAAGTCAATTCTGGGAATAAGGTGTGATAACTTTTAATTTTGTATATATAATTGTATTTAATCATAAAGTCAATTCTGGGAATAAGGAGTGATAACTTTTAATTTTGTATATATAATTGTATTTAATCATAAAGTCAATTCTGGGAATAAGGTGTGATAACTTTTAATTTTGTTTTGTATTTAATAATGCATTTGATTTTAACATTAAAGGTGTAAGTAACACAATTCAAGTCCTAGTGAAATTTGAAGGTTCAGATTTAAAGTTAAATTTTCAAAATGTCTAATAGTTCCATTTTGGCAACAAAAATGAAAAACAGGCATGTTTTATCCTCAAGAATGTCATTATTTCATATGACAAGGACCTGTTGCAACAATGAGAAGTACAAAATGTCATGTCAAAACCAGCTTTACAATGTCGGTGGGGGGGAGGGGGTATGACTGGGTGGGGGGGAGGGGGGAGGCTGGGAAGGGAGGTGAAGGGTAAACAAAGGAGGAGGCTGCAATGCTTGGTAAGAAATGTATGCATTATCCTGCCCATGTAATTGTAACCCCTCTGTACAGTATGTTCTCAAATAAAATAAAATAAAATTTTTAAAAAAAATAAAATTAATATAATATTAATTCAGTGGAAATAAGAAATCAAATACTTATACAATGCATCAATTCCATAGATTGTGAGATCTATTGATAAAATTAATAAAACTTGTTTTAAGTAGATTACTTAAGACATGAAGCAAGTGATAATTTTCTTTTCTAGGTGAAGTTGATGTGGAAATCAAAGCCCAAATATTCCAGAGTTCTGTGTGCTTCATAGGGTCATTTAACGTGTATGCTTGGCTCATCTCAATGTTATTTGAAGATAACTAAAAACAGGACTAGAATAAAAAAGACTCAAATGTTTAGTTTTATTTTGTGACTAGATATGTCTTTTTTAATATCTCTTTATTTTATTGGAAAAATCTGGTAAATTTTTTTAAGTAACATCAACAATAATAAGAAATCAACAATCCCTAGCTCCTTAAAAGACAATCAATAAGAAAAAAAGGAAACAACAAAGAAAGAAATTGAGTCTCATTTTGCACGTGGTCTTTATATATTGTGGTGCTTTGTAATTGTGGATTATGTGACTATCCCATGAATCTAAGCGCAAATCACCAGGGCTACTGGCAGAAAATTACAAAATTTAGAGCAGCTACCACAGCTATGCAGTTGTATGTGGGTTTCAATACAATAGCAGCAGGGCATAAACTGTACAAAGGAAATAATTCTAGTGATTTGCAAGCAAGAATGTGATGAAAAGCATACTTTTATCTTCTTAAATGAAATCAGAAGACCACACTTTGAAAGCTTACTAGATGATCAGCCCTTTAAGTAATAGTGCCATTTTTAAGGCACTAGATAATTCAAGTCCTTCATCTCCCCTCAAACATTACTGCCATTCACAAATTATTGAAAAGGTGAATTTCCAGTGTGTTTTGATATTTCAAAAGGCTTAGGAGTAACATAAACAATATTTTAAGTTGTTGAGAAAATTTAATTTATAATAAGCAAACAAATTAGAGTCAACTCTTTAGCATAACCTTTAGGAAAAATGAATTTAGGAATATGGTATGTCCTTTGTAATTTAATATTAGACATTAGGGCAAAATGCTGGAAACAGACTCTGCAAGAAGGAAACAGAAAGGGCTGGGAAGCTGGCTCAGTGGTAGAGCGCTTGCCTTGCATGCATGAGGCCCTGGGTTTGATTCCTCAGCACCACATATGAAAAAAGAAAAAAGCCAGAAGTGGCTTGTGCCTCAAGTGGTAGAGCGCTAGCCTTGAGCTGAAGAGCTGAGGGACAGAGGTCAGGTCCCACAACCGGACCCCCAAAAACAAGAAAATAAAAGAAGGAAACAGAAGTCTTTGATAAGATATATTAAAGATTACCTAGGGACAAGTAATTTCACCTACATTTTCTAATATATGATAACATACTTTTGTCTGCTAATCAGACAGACTCAAAAAGACTTTTAATTATGATATGAAAAATGGATCATCATGAATGAATGAAATCAGGGAGTAGATGGCTCAGGAGCTTGATGGTTCTGTTAAATATTCTCATCATTTTAAATGATCTGGTGTTTTTATATGTGCAGAATTATGAATGTATTTTATGTATGTGTAAGAAAGTTTGATTAATAGATCATTGTGTGATACACAATGTCAGGAACCTAACCTGAGTCACAGTGGTAAATATGTGTGTGTATCTGTATGTGTGTGTGTGTGTGTGTGTGTGTGTGTGCAAGTCTGTATATAGAAGGAAATATCTTATTTTTGTCAGGGTATATACTTAATTTTATTAGGTATACTACATTAAGGACAGCAGATAAAGGTAATTAACCTTTAGTGCCATATGTTCCTATGATTTCATGAACAAACTAAGAGTTATGTTTGGGGTGTGAGTTTTGTGGAAAATCAGCTGAAAGTATAAACATTTGGAATCTTGAGAAAGATATCAATGGCAATCATTTCAGTGTAGATCAATTTTAGACAACACTTGAAAGGATACATAATCTTATATGAAAACAGTTTTTATTGATTTTCCATAGCTACACTATTCTATAAATTTGTAGGAAAACAAGTTAATTTATGGAAACATAATATTAATGTAATTATTTATTGCATACAGTTTTACGTTAGTTTCATCAAGTCGAAATACCTTTTATTTCTACTATACAGGAAGGAAAACCCTAAATATTGGAGTTTGTGCCATATTTCACATTGGGAAACTTTGTATCAATAAGTTTATTTCTTTTGCTTCTGCTTTCCTATTCATATTTCTGTTTCTCATAGTTTTCTATTAAGGACTTTTTCTTTCTCCCAATTTGGGGCTTGAACAAAACTCATGCTCTCAGTTTGTTTGCTAACAATAGTCAGTCTACCTTTTGAAACATGCCTCCAGCCCAGAAATTTTTATAGTTAATTGGAGACAGAACCTCATGAACTTTCCTACCACTCGGAAAAACATTATTCCCAAAGTCTCATCCTTCTTAATCACTAGGATTATAAAGATGAGTCATAGACCCCAGGAGTCAATGACTTTTCATGTCTTATAGATTCCACATGTTTGCTAGTAATTGTAATAATAAACTACCACAGATTAAGTCGCGTTAACACTGTAAATATATTGCCTCTGAAGTGGTGGATCTAGCACTCCAAGATCAGGTTTGGCTTCTTCTGAGTCCTCCTTCCTTGGCATATTCAAGACCTTCTGATTCTTTTGGAGGATACTTCAACTTAAATGCTACCTTTGAGATTCTGTTTCCCAATGCAGTCATTTTCTAAGGCAATGGGTTATCGATTTTTTTTTTTGGGTCTATTCGTGGGGCCTGAACTCTAGGCCTGGGCACTGTCCCTCAGATCTTCAGGTCAAGGCTAGCACTCTACCACTTAAGCCACAGCGCCACTTCCGGCTTTTTTTTTTCTTTTTGCTTATGTGGTGCTGAGGAATCGAACCCAGGGCCTCGAGCATGCAAGGCAAGGGCTCTACCACTGAGCCACCTTCCCAGCCCGTGGGTTATCGATCTTTAGTATGATTTCAGTGGACAGTATCCAACACATAACATTTTACTTAATGGATAGAAGAAAATCTCTAATAAGAAATTATTTGGTTTGTGCAAGGAAGTTATGGTTATTCTTTAAAAAATTAGTAAAGGAAATAAAATTTTTATTACAACTTGCTAAACCAGTATGAACTGTTGACATTAGACATGCCAAATTCTTACTCTGGCACACACTTAAATTCCTAGTAGTGCTGGAGGATTGAACTCCAAACCCCATTTGTAAGTTAAACAGCATCTCTACTATAGCCATACCTGCAGATTGTAATTGGATTTTTATTTTGAGGTAGTATTACTGTGCCTGGGTCTGCTTGGACTGTGGTCCTTCTAACCCAACCCCAACACATTGCACGCAGCAAATGGTTAGAGTTTCTGAAACCTCTTTTTTTGTCTGGGCTTTCCTGGAACTGGAATTCTTTAATCTCTGTTTTCCAAGTAGATAATATTAAAGGTTTGAGCCACCTTATACAGTAAAAGTATACAATCTCAAAATATCTTGATATTGCCTATATTTGTGCTTAACATATATAGCTAACTTTAATTTTCTCCCTCTTTTGTTTAGTACTCTGATTTGAAAACATTGGCTTTCTTGATATACATGGCTTTGTTTGGATGGAATCCTATAACAAAAAAATTTCCCAAATGTTTATGTCAAAAGGCTTCAGGTTGGAAAAAAACCCATTGATCCTTAAGTTATAATTGCATCATATTTATAGGGTTAGTCAATGCTTTCTGAAGTATGAAAAGAGAAGGAAGGAAGAAATGTGAAAGATGTCAGGTCTTTGTAGAAATTCTGTACATGTCACTTCATGTTATCTTCCTTCCTTAAATCTTTAATTATTAAAACCTCCTGGGTGGATATTGGTTGGACTGATTGGTAACCATCTCCGGGAAATGAAGCTGATTTTAGGAGGCTGATGGTGTGGTAAATAAAGAATGATGAGAATGAGCACAGATATTGTCACAGAATGAGCCGACCAGATTCAACCGCTGAACAGCAAAATAAAGCAAAGTTTCAAGTCTCATGATTCACATTGGATCATTTATAGATAGATACATATACATATACATGTACATATACATTTACATATACATATACATAGATACATGAAATAGTAAATCTGCAGTAGAATATGGAGAAAGTTGGCTTGAAAAGTATTAAACTATATCAAACGGGTTGAAGGAAATGTAGAGTAAAATATAAATAGTTTAGGATAGATTTTGCAGAGTTTTTGTAAAGGATGAAAATACTTCCTTCATTATATACTTTACAAATATCCTTAGTATGTTTTAAATTTTTTTATATTGTAGTAGTAGCATCTATACAATGCTGAGAATAGGAATTACACAGAATATGCAACATGGCTAGGCACTGGTGGTTCAAGGGTGTAATCATTTGGGTAAATGCCCAAAAGTTGGATTGCTGAGTCATAGGGGAACTCTATGTGGAGTCTTTTGAGGAACCTCCATACTACTTTCTCAAGTGGTTGAACAGTTTACACTTCTACCATCAATGCAATAAGGTTCTCTTCTGTCCACATCCCCTCCAGAATCTGTTGTTATTAGAGTTCTTGATTATAGCCATTATAACTGGCATGAGGTGGTATCTCAAAGTTGTTTTGATTTGCATTTCTTTTAAGGCTAGTGAGGTTGAGCATTTCTTCATGTATCTATTGGCCATCCTACTTTCCTCTTCAGAGAGATTCTCTTTAAGTTTTTAGTCCACTTACCTATTGAGCAGTTGTTTCTTTGAGGATTTGTTGTTGAGGGATTTAATTTTTTGAATTCCAGGTATATTTTAGATATGAGACCCTTGTCCGTTTTGGCTAGTGAAAGTTATGTCGAAAAATGGTCTTTCCAACTTTGGCGGGTGGTGGGGGGAGGAGAGGGGAAGGGATGTTAAGGGGAAACAAAGAAGGATGTAACAATGCATGTACCTCCCCCCCCCCAGTATAACCCCTCCTTTCACTGTATTTGATGTTGGCATAATTTGTGGAGGGGAAGGACAAAAATAAATTGTTTAAATAGGGATACAGGTGGACCCATTTCAACAATGAGATATACAAGAAGTTAGGTCGAAAATGAACTTTACAAGTTTGGCTGAGGCGGGAATGAGAGGGAAGGGAGAGATAGAGGGGATGGGAGATGGGGAGGGATGGGAAGAGGAATCAAAGGAAGAGGCAACTATGCT
>NW_024871808.1:0-23601 GCF_019054845.1 Dipodomys spectabilis | reverse complement strand
GCTTGATATGTGGAGTGGAGAGGCTTTGAGGAGAGTCTCCTCTTGTCGTGGGGCTGAGGGGAGACTCGATCCCCTGAGCAAGTGCTAGGGTAGGTGGGGAGTGCTGAGCTGAGGTGAGGCTGTAATTCCCATGGCCTGGAAGCCTTAGGGCCCAGTCAGGGCTGCTCTTGTGGGCAAGGGTAAGGGGCGGAGCCAAGGGGAAGAGGGGACTGGGCCAAGGGGAGGAGGAGGCAGGGCTCAGGGGCCTCACTGTGGAGGCAGCAGTGGCCAGGGTCTCGCAGGGGCAGGTGCTCATGTGCAAAGGGTGTGAGGCAGCCTGCGAGAGAAGTGGAGGTAGAGAGAGAGAGCAGAGAGTAGCGAGGACAGGCACGAGGGGAAGTGGCTTCACAAGCTCTGTTCATGGATCAATAGAAAAATAGCTAAAACGAGAAAAAGGCAACAAATGTACAGCCAAGAAGAATATAGTTAGAATAAAGGTAGAGGCAATAAAGGTGCAGCCAAGTGTATAGGAAGCCTTGAACCAACACCCCCTTCCTGCAGGCATGCTTCCATGAAGCTTATGCTTTGTCTGGCGTGATCTCTCACGTAGATTCAGCAGGAGGTGTCATGGAATTTCTTTCTTTTTTATTTTTTAATTGAAGCTCATGAATGTCTTGGTGCACAGATGAGACAAATCTAAAGATCATCCGGAAAATGACTGGAAATATAAGAATAAGAATTGGGTGAATTGATCTGACAATGGCAATTATAATTATTACATGAATCCAATCCAGAGGATTGAGGGCCTCCACGTTATGCTTAACGCTGCCAAAGATTGTAAAATTTTTACATCTGAATGAGCTTTACTAACTGCTGTAATTTTGTCCTGTAAATCCTCCATAACATTAGAGATATCTTTATCTATCCAAACTCTAACAAATGATTTTTGGTGGCATTCCAATTAAAAGAAAAGTTATATTTTAGAGCAGTAACACAGATATATTTAAAACTAGCCTGACATTTAACTGAGAGTTGTGTTTTTAAATTTTGAACTTCCTGACCTATAGACAGAACCACTTCCTCCAGAGCATTTATTTTCATTTCTAACTTTTTATCTATAATTTATTGTTTTACTAGGGCTAATGAAACATTTTTGCTTAAATCAGTAACAAAATGAGCAGTGTTTACTTCATTTACTAAGGCTGCTGTAGAAATCTCTAAAGAGCTAATTATTGTTATTAAAGGACTTATTCCTAAAATCAAGGCCTCAACAAAGAGTTTTGGCTGCAACATAATATCCAGAGTTTTCAACATTTGTAAAGCAGAATTTTTAAACCAAGGGTCATTTTATAGATCTACATGTAACATTACATACGAAGGTCTTTTTAAAATAAAAATTACAGAATATGTTTTACCCAGAGAAGAAGTAAAACAATTAGTAAAAATAAAATCCTTACAGCTAATATAATAAGATTTTCCTTGATTAATAATTTTTAAATTATCTAGTTTTCCAGCTAAAATTCCCATAGGATAACCCACACATGCTCTTACCCCAATTGCAGTACTCTTAGTTTCCTTGGGCTTTTTCAGTAAAATCATGTTTTTTGCTGCAAAAAGTCTGAACAAATCCAGCTGAATGCCCGTTTTATTGTGAAAGGGAGAGTGACTCACCAAAATGGAAGCCACCCACCCTGGAGTGAGCCATCTTTTCAGGGGTTCCCCGTGCATATCAGGAGCATAGCCACTAAACTTTGATGAATTATGTTTTAAGTAGGAGGCATAATCATAATCAGGGTTAGCAATGGAAAAATCAAAAATACTATCTGGTGCCCAATAGGGTTATAAAAAAGAAGCCTTTTGAAATCCACATTCCGACCATTTTGGTGAGGTAATTAATGCATCCCCAAACTGATCCTTGTCATGATATTTTTGTAGGCAGTTACCTAAATGTATATTCCTCTTGGGAATGAAAAAGGATTCATTATAATTATGAAAGTCTAATGTCATCATGCCAATTTCCCACATCAATCTTTTTTTGAACTTTTTATCATTGGATTGATCAAGGGCATCAGTCAAAAAAGTTCTATAGTTTATAGGCAAACACCCAGGGAGATTTTCTCCTGATAGCGTTATACAAATTGGAGTGGTATCTGTCATTCCTTCATAATTAATTGTTTGAGAAGTCATATGAGAATTAGAATAGTCCTCCAAACCCCCTAGCAGGTCACTATTATTTGTCATTACTTATATTATATCTTCGTCCCTCCCATCCCACGGGATATAGAAGAGGAGGATTAGGAACATATGCCTAGAATTGTTCTCCGGAAACAGACACTGACTGCATAGCAATAATGGCAAGCATAGGAAGAAACATATTTTCAACAGTGATAGTCTTTCCCGTAGAAACCACAATCTCCTCCGCAGAATGGGTGAGCTTCTTAATTTGTTCCCAGGTTGGTGGTTGAGCTTCTTTTGTTGTCTTTGCCTGTTAAGGAGAAAAGTGAAGACTTTTGAGCTTCTGCATCGTTTTCTTCATTTGCATCTTCTGTTGTTTTTTTTTTGCTGGGTTTCTCTTATCTTTGTAGGGGTACACGAGTCGGTTGAGATTCCAGATGGGTGACTCGGCATCCTGTGGAAACACACATGTATACCCTCTTCCCGAGGTGATTAATACATCAGGCCCTTTCCAGGTGCCTGTGAGCAAATCTTTCCTTTTAACTTTTGGCTGAACTTTAAATCCAATTTCGCTCCAATATTTTTGCATAAGTGTAAGTTTTTGTTCATTAGTATTAAGGTGATTAATTACAAATAAAGCATGATGGTTTCTCTAGTTAATAAGTCAGCCATCATATTTCCAAATGAAAGAGGTGGGAAACCACCATCTATTCCCTATAACGTAAGCTGGACCAAACTTAGTCATAACTGTTGTGGCAATCTTTCTTTTCCTTTTATTATCAGAGGTCCCTTTTTCTATAACTCTCTGTGCTTTTGGGATAAGTCCTTCTGGTTTAGTTTAATTCATTAATTCTGCCTATTGTAACATATCTGGAAATTTTATATTTCTATATTTACTATGAGGGAGCCGCAAAACTGCTTTTGAAGTTGCAGGAGTTTCTGGAGGCAGCGTCCCATCAGATGATATATTGAATGGGGAATTGTCCACATCTAATCTTTGGTCCTAGTCTTTATTATTTAGAGAAGCCGTCTCTATTGGACTGGAAAGAAACAACATGCTCTGTTCGCGGATCAATAGAAAAATAGCCAAAACCAGAATAAAGGCAGCAAATGCACAGCCAAGAAGAATACAGTAAGAATAAAGGTAGAGGCAATAAAGGTGCAGCCAAGTGTATAGGAAGCCTTGAACCAACACCCCCTTTTGCAGGCATGCTTCCATGAAGCTTATGCTTTGCCTGGCATGATCTCTCAGGGAGATTCAGCGGGAGGTAATGTGGCAGATCGGGTCTGCTCTTAATCATGCAATAGGTGTGGGATAATGAAACAGAACATGGTTCTCTTTCATCATTACCCAATTTCCATGATGAAGGAAATCCTTCATGCTATTCAGTTTTGCAGCTGGGGAAAATGAGGCATGGAGAAGCCAGGTGATCTACTCATGACCCCCAGTGCACAGGAAGCTTGGCCTGACTTCTCTGCCATGCTCCCTAGGACAGTAGGTGCTATGCAGTCCACTTCTTATGGTGGGAAGTCCACTGCTTGTCAGTCGTGGGGCTTGAACTCTGGGCCAGGGCACTGTACCCAAGCTCCTCAGATCAAGGCTAGTGCTCTGCCACATGAGCCACAGAATCACTTCCGGTTTTCTGGTGGTTCTTTGAGGATAAGAGTCTCACAGACATTCCTGCCTGGGGCAGCTCTGAACCATGATCTTCATATCTCAGCCTCCTGTGTAGTTAGGATTATAGGCCTGAGCAACTGGCACCGGGCATAAGTGTAATTTTGGCCTTATTTCTCTCTCTGTCTCTCTCTCACACAGGAACTGGTTGCATGGGTGTTGGAGCAGGTAGCCCAGCATCCCTATCTGGCTGGAACCCAAAGTGGACCTCTCATTCTGGATATGGGCTGTGGGTCAGGAGCTGTGTCGGTCACCCTGTTGAACCAGCTTCATGAGGTAAGCCCCTCTGTGCACTGGCTGGACCATGATGGTTATGCATTGTCCATCCCATGAGTGCTTCCCCAAATCCCTCTGCTAGACCATTGAAGGAAATTGGATGAGGAGGCATTGTCCCCCTACCCAGCACTATCCTGGGCCTCTGACCCTCACCCGCACCTATCTAGTCAGACCCTGGTTATAAGACAATGAAAACACTCAGTGTCTACTATCCTTTGCTAGGGTGTGTCATTTCGGTTAGGGGGGCGGAGTGCAGAAAAAAAAACCCTAGACCTGAAACCTCCCGGGAGACGTTTGTTCTTGTGACAGAGCCAAGTCATTGCTGTGGATAAGGAGGAAGCCACCATCAGACTGACCCAGAACAATGCTCAAAGATAGGAAGGCTGTTAAAGTATCAAACCCACTCATGTCTGCTTCCCACTCCCAACAATGGGGTGCACTGTGGGTGGCTCAGCCCTGGGCCTAAGGGATTATAAATGGATGGTGGCGGTCAGGAGCTGGTGGCTCCTGCCCATGATCCTGGCTATTTGGGAAGCTGAGGTCTGATGGTCGTGACTCAGAGCCAGCCCGGGCAGGGGAGTCCGTGAGATTCTTATCTCCCAAGAACAACCTCCCCCTCAAAACCCACACACAAAAAAGCCAGATTTGGTGTTGTGGATCAAGTGGTAGAGCCTCAGCCTTGAACAAAAGAAGCTCAAAGATAACCTGAATCCAAGCCCTAGGACTCACAAAATAATAATAAAATAAATGAAATGTGTATACCTCTTATCTGACGACCAAGACAGATGGATTCAGTCTTCTCGCTGGTACCTTTAGCCAAAGATAAGGGGCTTCCCTTGATGTTCCCCAAAACTTCTCTTTCTCTCCTTTATCTGTCCAGGTTCGGTTGCAGTGCATAATTCGGATCATCCCCCTGGATGTGACCTTAGGTACCCTCCCCCATTCGTCTTCCTTGGGGTGACTATTCTGGATGCACTCCCTGCTGGAAAGATGAGGTACCAGAGAGATGGGGGCAGGTATCCCTGACACACTCCCACACACCCACACCCACACACCCACACACACCACTAGGCCTACTCAGACTAGCCTTTTCCAAAGACACTTTATCTCCTTGGATTAACTGACCTGGGAGAGGATCTTGATCCCCTGAAACTGATTATTTTAACTTGGGCTTGCTAGTTGAAACGGGAGCAAAAAAAAAAGCCTTTGGTGCCCGTCACCCGGGGCTAAGGCTCACACTGTCATCCTAGCTACTCGGGAGGCTGAGATCTGAGGATCACAGTTTGAAGCCAACCATAAGCTAGAAAGCCTGTGAGACTCTACTTTCCATGGAACCACCAAAAAGCCTGAAGTGGAACTGTGGCTCAAGTGGTAGAGCCCCAACCTTGAGCATGGAAATTCAGAGACAGCTCCCAGATCCTGAGTTCAGCCCCACACAAAGAATTGGCCCCGTCTTGTTGCCCACAGACTGCCTGAGCTTCGAGGGCCCTATCTCGGAGTGTGGTACAACACCTGTCCTTGGGTGGTGTATCAGTGCCTTCAGAAATCCGGTGGTGGAAGCCAGCCCTTCCCCTTTGTGCATTCTCAACCCACACTGGACAGAAGGCAGGGTATGATAAGGCCAGAAGCCTGCAGAGCAGAGAGGTTCCAGCTCTGCCAAGGTGATCAGAATGGGCTTCTTAGAGGCATCACTTGAAAAGGGTGTCTTGCTTAACAAGGAGGAGCTGACAGGAAGCACAGAGAGCAAAGTTGCAGCAGATCATGGACAACATAGCAGAGCGTGTTCATTTCCAGCCAGGACTGTTGGTGAGAAACACGGTAGAGATGTGCAAGACTGTCTGGAGACAGGCCTGATGGATCACAGAAGAATAGGTATGCAGGGCTGGGATTGTGTCTTAGAGGTAGAGGTCTTGCCTAGCATGCAGGAAACCCCGGGTTCGATTCCTAGGTCCTGCATACAAAGAAAATCTCAGAAGTGGCATCGTGGCTCAGGTGGAAGTGCTCACCTGGAGCCAAAGAAACTTGAGGATACCACCCAGGCCCCAAGGCTAAGCCCAAGGGCTGTCAACATAAAACAGCTCTGCAAGGGACCTTGGTGACCGGTGGATGGCTATGCCCTGTAGCTCTTAATAGATCATGCATGCTTTGTGTTTCCTTCTTTGACAGAAGTGAGCTAGACACTCCTTCTGCCCTGGACACCCCGGGACACATTATCAGCAACCCTCCCCACATCTTCCACTGGGACATGCAACAGCTGGCCCCAGAAATTCTCAGGTACTGGTTGATTGGGGCAGGGGGATACAGGGAAGGCACCAGAACTCCTAGTGGGTCTGATCTGTCCTGGACGACCAGGCCATAGATAGGAGGCAAATGGTAGCTTAGACAGGGCTAGTGATGTGGAGGGGGCCCTTTAATGCCCATGGCCCCACCCAGATTCTGAGCCTCCCTTTGCTGTCCCTGAGGGAGGTAGAGGGGTGTCTAGGTGGTAGCATCTAGAGGAGGACTAGCTGGAAATTCTGAAGGACAAGACACCTTAAGCCGTGTGCAGGTGGCTCACACCTGTCATATCACGCCTGTCATGCTGGCCACTCGGGAGGCTGAGATCCAGAGGATCTCATTTCCCAGCCCAGGCAGGAAAGTCCCATGAGAGCCTCATCTCCAATCTGCAACTGGCAGTGGTACTGTGGCTCAAGTGGTAGAGCACTGGCCTTAAGGAAAATTAGAATTCAGGGATAGTACCGAAGCCCTGAGTTCAAACCCTGCAACCAAAAATCAAGGAAAGGAAGGAAGAAAGACACCCCTTCCTTGCTTGCAAAAGATGTTGAAGTAGTGAGGTTGCTGTGGTTGGGAGACCAGGTGCTGGCCTCACTGTACAGACATTTCTAAGAACTCCCCAGGTTTGCCCCAGTGTGAAACCACAGTAGGATAGGTGGTGCCTTACCAAGAACTCCATAGGTCGTGGCCTGTCGTAGGCAGGGAGTGGGTAAATGGGAGCAGGGGTGGGATATTAGGGTCAATTATATGCTCTCCATCCATGGAAGAATGGTTTTGGATGCTGGTGTCAAAGTCTGAACTGAAGGGTTGCATGTGGTTTGTGGCCTGACCAGATGGGTTTTCCCTGGGTCTAAGAAGGTGGCTGAAGCCAGGCGCCGCTGGTGGCTCACACTGTGTCATCCTAGATACTCAGGAGGCTGAGATCTGATTGATGATCGTGGTTAAAACCCAGCTTGGGAAGGAAAATCTGTGAGACTTTATCTCCAGTGAACCACCAGAAAGCCAGAAGTGGCACTGTGGCTCCAGTGGTAGAGTGCCCACCTACAGCTGAAGAGCTGAGGGATTGTGCACAGGCCCAGAGTTCAAACCCCATGACAGACAACCAAAAATAAGGTAGCTGAGATTTCTGCATAGTCGTGTGTACATTTAGGAAATTCCAGGCTGTGTTATGAGCCATTCCAGATGTGTGAGAGGCCATGAGTTTTGTCTACAGTGGTCTGAGGATAGTAGTACCATCTTCTTGGGGGTGGGATGTTCAGATTGCTCAGGGACTTCTGAGGCCTTGGGCTACTTGTGTGTGTGTGTGTGTGTGTGTGTGTGTGTGTGTGTGTGTGTGTGTGTGTGTGTGTGTGTGTGTGTGTGTGTGTGTGTATTTTTCCCTCTTCTTTCTCTGACCACTTCCTGGGTGCCTGTTTGACTCTTTCTGCCTCAGATGGTGCCCCTCCTCCATGACGACCTTGTCCTTTAGCACTCTATCAAGGTCAACAATGAGTCCTAAATTGCCAGAGGCCTGCATTTCAGCTTTATTTTGAGACCCAAGTCTGGCCTGTCCAAATCTTTGGGCACCTCCATGGGATTCTGGGCCAGCAGGGCCGGCTGGCATAGTGTCTCCCCTGCCTCTGGGGGTCCTTAGTCATGCGATGTCCTGTTCTTTTTCTCAGCTGGGTCTCTGGCTGCATGTCCCTCTTTTTAGGCTGGCAGTGAAGTGGAGGAAAGGGGGTTTCTGGTGGCTCTGGCCAACTTGAGCTTGATAGCTGAATGAAGGCTGCCCATGCAAGGAGGGTCCGGGGATACATGGGAGGTGAGGCCAAAGTGGCTTGGAAGTTTCCGTTGGTGTCTAGGAAATGTCAAAGTAACTTGTTGCAAGAAAGTCTAACTTCCTGCCCCACCTTGGCCTCTCAGGTCGTTCTAGACAATTCTGTATGCCCAGAATACAGAGGCACAGACTTTAGATTCTACGTACAGGGAACTGGGGCATGAGAAACTGGTATGGCCAATACCTCAATGTTCTGGGGCATTAGCCTTGACCTGGCTATGCCCCTCTTGTTAAAAGTTCTCTTAATCCAGTGCTGGCCACACACCGGCCACTTGTGGTAGTGCTATGAAAGTGGCAGGAGTGGAAGTGAGATCAAGGGTGACCGAAATCTGGATTTATGGCCTGATTGGGTGTGAGGTAGAGGCAAAGGGTGTCTGTAAAAAAAATCTTAGAGCTGGAACTCAGGGCCTAGGCACTTTCCCTGAGCTTCCTTTGTTCAAAGCTAAAACTGTGTCACTTGAACCACAGCTCACCTTTCATCTTTTTTAGTAGTTTACTGGAGAGAAGAGTCTCACATACTTTCCTGCCTGGGCTGGCTTCAAGCTGCCATCCTAAGAGCTCAACATTGTAAGTAGGTACGATTGCTGGTATGAACCATTGGGACCTGCTAAGGATGTTGTTGTGTGTGCTTTTTTGTGCATGAGCGTGTGTGTGTGTGTGTGTGTGTATTTGCGTGTGTGTGTGTGTGTATGTGTGTGTTCGTGTGTCTACCGAGGCTTGAACTCAGAGTCTATGTGGTATCCTTTAGCTTGTTTGCACAAGGTTGGTGCTCTACCACTTGAACTACAGTACACATCAGCTCCCAGCAGCCCCTGACTGTGTCTGGGCCATGGCAGTAAGTTCCATGGGACCTGCCCCTCCATCCGTGCACAGGGCCACAGGACCAAGGGAAATGTCACTATGGATGCTCTTTTGTAGTCGGCCCACGACTGAAGACCTTCATTGGACCTCATGCACTGGTGAGCCCTGGAACTCCAGGGATAGCGAATGCTACAAGCACCAGCCAGCCGGCTGTGGATTCCTGAATCCACAACTCTTTCATGAGCCCAACTCAACACCCACCAGAGGTGTGCCTGACAGATTTGCACTCTTGTGATATCTACATGAGTAGGCTTTACCTGCCATGCCACCTTCTTCTGCCCCTCCTGGCCCAGAACTGTGGTCTGAGACATTGATTTACTGCTCAGACCCACACTGCACCCATGACAGATTTCATTCTGATGAGCCAGACAATGACCTCCATGCCCCAAGGCTGGACACTTCTCTGATAATGTGGCTCAATCTGTAGGCAAAAGCCTCCAAATGGGCTGCTTTCAAGACTTGTAGGATACCTAGACATTGGGAGAAACTCAGGGGCCCACTGGAAAATACTCTGCTTAGAGCCACAAAGTGAGATCCAAGCAGGCCAAGTGTTGGTCATGGGTTGCTGTCACCTAGCTTCAGCTTACCACTTGAGCCAGAGGGCCACTTCCAGGTTTCTGGAGTTTCAGAGTCCCCGGACTTTCCTGCCTGGGCTGGATTTGAACCGCGACCCTCACATCTCAGCCTCCTGAGGAGCTAGATGGATAGGCATGAGCCACCAGTGCCTGGCTGATCTGGCCTTTCACAACAGTGGACTAGGAGCTCCTGAAAGCTTTTCTTTATTTTTTTGCCAGAACTGGCCTTGAACTCAGGGCTAGGCTCTGGTCTCCTAACTTTTTCCCTCGAGGTTGGCACTTTACCACTTGAGCCATAGCGCAATTTCTGGCTTTGGGTAGTTCACTGGCAAGAAGAGTCTCACTAAGTTTCCTCCTCTGAGCTGGCTTTGACCCACGATCCCTGACCCCTGTCTCCTGATTAGCTAGGATTTACAGGAGTTGAACCACTGTTAACATTGGGCTAGAAGCTTTTCTTAAGCAAGAGTTCTTCCCTGCGTTTGCCTTGACTCCTCAATGCAAAGGATGCCTGAGTGTCAGGAGCTATGAAAAATAGGCTTCCAGCCACAAGAAATGGCTGAGGTCCATGGAGAAAAGTCAAGCTAAACTTCCCCCTGGGCCTCATTCTGGGACCCCATCCTCTTCCCTACCAGTGACTCAAGTACAAACCTTGACCCAGACTCGCATGTCCTGCCAGATTTGTCTGAAGCCACAGAACCTCCATTCCACCCACACCACCTGCTCTACACCACACCTCAGGACCTTTGCCCATGTTGTACCTTCTGCATTAGGCTCTCTATCCTGTTTCATGCCTTAGAACTTCTGTGGAATTTTGGTACTGGTTATATCACCTGCTGGAGCAAGTCTTCCCTTCCTTTTTCCCTCGAGATACGGAAATTGTGCAGGCTAACTGGCAAATGCTCTATATTGGGGTGTGTGTGTGTGTGTGTGTGTGTGTGTGTGTGTGTGTGTGTGTGTGTGTCTGTGTGTCTGTGTGTCTGTGTGTCTGTGCCAGTCCTGGGGTTTGAATTCATGGCCTGGACACTATCCCTGAGTGTTTGTGCTCAAAGCAGGCACTCTACTCCTTGAATCCCAACTCTTCTTCTGGCTTTTTGGGTGTTTAATTGGACAAAATTGTTCATATAGACTTTGTGCTTGTAATTGTCATCCTCAGAACTCAGCCTCCTGAGTAGCTTGAGATTACTGGGGTGAACCACAAGCACCTGCCCCTCTACCTCTTTCCTCTAACCTCGGCCCTCCTGAGTCCCAGAAGAATATGTCTCACCAGGCTCCCTTTTATTTTTTTGCCAGTGTTGGGGCATAAACTCAGGGTCTGGGCATGTTCCTTAGCTTCTTTTGCTCAAGGCTAGTCACAGTGCCACATTTGGCTTTTTCTGTTTCTGTGGTACTGAGGAATTGAAACCAGGGCTTCGTGCCTATTAGGTAAGCACTCTACCGCTAAGCCATATTTGAAGCCCAAGGCTGACTTGTAACAGGAGTTATGAGGGTGGGATTTATTGGCTTACCCTTTGGCATAGAAATCGCTGACTATTTCATAACTTTGCCAAGATTTGGGACCAGTCAATGACTCGGCAATGAGGAATGATGAATGAGTGAGAGCCACCAGGCCCCACAGGCCTAGGCTCACATCCTACAGAGGGATAGAGAATATAGATCCAGAAACTTCGACTACTCCTGGAGGCAGTGGCTGGCTGCTAGGTGTCCCAATGGGACACCTCAGCTAGAACATAATGCATCCATTGCACACACCAGCCCAGGCAAAGCCTTCGGGGCTTCAGTTATTAAATGGCAGAGGGATGCTTTGTTCAAGCTGCCGGCTCATGCTTAATATTCTCTGAGGGCTTGTCCCAACCGGCCCAGGGGCGGCTGGGCATGGGCAACCTGCTGAATGCCCATCATCCATACATCATCCATCCATACACAGAGACATGGAGTTACTGCTCCCTTTTTTTGGGGGGGTGGTGCAGGTGTGGGGTTTAACTATGAGCCTAGGCCTTGTCCCTTAGCTACTTTTGCTCAGGGGAAGCACTCTGCAACTTGAGCTACAGCCCCACTCATGGTGTTATTTTTTTTCCTGTGATCTCTTAGAAATAAGACTGTTGCCGACTTTCTTGCCCTGGCTGAATTCAAATTGGCATTCGCTACATCTCAGCATCCTGAGGAGCTAGGATTACAGGCAGAAACCGCTGACACCTGGGTTTCTTTTCTTCCTGTTGTTCTTTTTTTAATTGTGACAATTTGAAATCTTCAAGGTGTCATTCCAAGGGTTTGCATTCGAAGTAAACTACCGCATCCTGGAGTTCAAATGCTAGGACTGCTACCCACAAATGGAGGGAGATCCTGACAAACTCATTCCTATTTTTGTGAATGCTAATGGAATGTTATAAAAGAAATAATTAAATTTGCAGTTAATGCATGATTCTATTTTAGAATGCCACACAAATATCATTGGATTTATGTCTTCCATTCTAGCACCATAGTATGATTCCCGAAATGGAAGGATATTGACTAATTTTTAATTAATGCTTTTATAAGTATTCTACCATGATACTTCATTAAATAGTGGCATAATGTAATAACTAATTATTGGTAATAATATACATAATTGAATATCCTCACATTTCCTCTTTTTCTCTATATTACACACACACACACACACACATATATATATATATATATATTTATGTATGTATATATACACACACACACATACATATCTATCAATGTGTATATTGGGCACTACTCTGGCTTGATCTAAGGTCCTCAGAATTTCCTGGCAGCTCAGTTTGCTAGAGGCTGGTGTGCTAAGACTGAGACCCCATTTATGAATTGGGCATTCGAGGCTGTGAGTTAAAATCCAGCAAGGCCAAAAATTTATTCATGAAGTAAGAAGCCAATTTGACAAATTTTTGTCTTTTCTGTGAAAGTCTTGGGTATCAGTACGATATATAATCCATATGCAAATATAATCTAGATGAAATGATGTAATAAATGAAGTGTTATATGTATAATACTAAATAAATAAGGGTAATAAACCTTATACGCATTAAACCCATGTATGTAAATAGATCTCATATATGAATATTATGCTAAGGCTTTAATTCAGACCCTGGTAACTGGTCTGAATTTCTTGTATTTAAGCTCAGTGAGCTTCGCCTTCACCCACAATGCTACAGAGTTACCCAGACCCTAAGTTCAATCCCAGGCCTGCCAGATCAATGATGCAAATTGCACGCCAGAGCCTTATTATTTATTTATTTACTTATTTACTTATTTGCCAAGCACGGGGCTTGATCTTAGGTCTTGGCACCTCTGCCACAGCCAACCCTGGTTTCCTAGGACCCAAGTTCAAATCTCGGGGCTGGTAAAAATAATAAGGAAAAGGATAAAATTGAGAAGTTCAAGAAGGTGGTATTACTTTTTTTTTTCCTTTGAATTGTGACCATCCTGGGTCTAAATGACAAGGCCCAGAAAGTACACATGACCTTGCATTGCTGATGTTTGGTGGGCTATTAGGGAAGCTATAGCCGAAACCGGCAACTTGGACCTGGAGGTCGAATCCTGGGACTGCCATTAATGAATGGCGGGATGGTTTAAGAAATGCATTCCGATGTTACATCCGTACAAATGGAATGTTATAAAAGTAAGAATTAATTTAGTATTAGATAGCTAGCTCACTAGGTAGGTAGGTAGGTAGGTAGGTAGATGATAGATAGATAGATAGATAGATAGATAGATAGATAGATAGATAGATAGATAGATAGATAGATAGATAGATAGATAGATAGATAGATGATAGGTGAATCTGGTCTTAGACATCAGGAGGAAAGAAGGAAACAATTCCCAGTCATGAGACCTTCTGCAGTGCTCTAGGCCACCAGCATCGCCATCACACACCACAGAGCAGGAAGACTGTCCCTATCCCACTTCTCAGGCAGCAGAAGAGCCAAGAGGGCAGAGCCAGGTTCTAACTCAGGTGCTTGGAGATAGTAGAGAAAGGGCCCTGCCTCTCCTTGGACTGGGGATTTGCATTAATGATGTGGAGAATGAAGGAAGGAGAATGGACTGGAAGAGGTAGAAGAAGGGCCTTCAAATCTGACAGAGTCAAAAACCTACTCCCTAAGATCAGAGAGAAGGGTTTTTCTACTCTGTTCCTCCCCTCTCCCCCATGAAACTGGCTCTCTATTATTAACTTAAAGATACACTGAGGCTCCCTTCACTTGAGGGAAAAATTTTAATTAGTCATTGTTTGAAGAGGCTGAGAAAAGCCTGACCCTGGTGTAACTCTAACAAATGTTTGAGGTTTCCTCTTTGCAGGCTATGCCTGGAATGAGTAAAGTGGTTTTGCAGCTCACTTCCCTGTTGAGTGTGTACATTCTGCCTCCTAATCCTGCAGGCCTAGGTCTCTTCACCTAGCCCGGCTTTTGAAACTGTTTTCTGTCCTTCAAATTCAGTGTTACACTGGAGTTCTTCCTGCTAACAGGGCTAAGGCTTGGATCCTGAGAACTTCATTTGAACCCAGGATGGGTCAACAATGTTTCTTTCCTGTTTCTATAGCTTGAGAACTCTAAGAACATTTAGAGTGCAAGTAACCTCTCATCACCAAAGGAAACACACAGGAAGCTCTTGAACTTCTGACCTTTCAGAAGTGGAAGTCAGAGTGTTGTAGACTTTCCTACCTTGGCTGGCTTCACCCTGTGATCCTGAGACCTCAGTCTCCTGAGCTAGAGTTATGGGCCTGAGCTACTGGTGCTGTGCTAGGTTCAGAACAGTAATGACATTGACAATATAAGTCAAGTGCTTATCACAAAGGGCTTGGGGAGCATATTATGCCTTTCAACATTGGACCTTTCAGATCTCTGTAGGACACAAGGTTATAATGTTAGAGTCTGAGAGGCTGGGCATATGGATCTGCTATACTTGAACCTTGAGCCCTGACTCCAACTCTGGTGTATATCAATGTTCATTTTCCAGAAAATGTTCTCATAATTAGCAAATAGGAAAAGTACTTTGATTATCCCTCACACTTTTTCCAGTTGTTTTTCTTATACTGAAGCCTGGGTGCTCTCCCTGCACCCTTCAGCTCAAGCCGAACACTCTACTACTTGAGCCACAGTGCCATGTGGGGTCTTTTGGTGATTCATTGGAGATAAGAGTCTAACAGGCTTTCCTTGTGTAGGCTGTCTTGGAACTGTGGTCTTCAGATCTCAGTCTCCTGAGAAGCTAGGGTTCCAAGAATTCCCCACCAGCAACTGGCCTATTGTTTTTGCCAGTCCTGGGGCTTGATCTAAGGGCCTGGGTACTGTCTCTGAGCTTCTTTTTATCAAGGCTATCACTCTATCACTTGAGCCACTCCACAGCTTCTGGGTTTTTCTGAGTATGTGGCACTGAGGATTCAAACCCTGGCATTCATGCATGCTGAGCAAGCTCTATACCACTAAGCCACATTTCCAGCCCCACTCTTAAAATTTTATCCCGCAACTTGCCTATCCTCAAGAAAAGGCTTCTGAGTATAAATCATCTAAAGGAATCCCTATAGTAAGTTGTCAAAAGATAACTAAGACAAAGCTCATACTTGGGAGAGACTCTAAACATGTGATGACTGTGACTAATGCCTCCATTTAATTATGTATCATTAAATGTTTCAACATTTAATATAGTATTAATGAATAACAAGTCAATGATCTGATTTATTGTGTATAATTTTATACTAGATGTACAAAACATAATAAATATTATGTGTATAATAATACTAAATACAATAAACTATAAAATGAATAAAATAAAATAAATACAAAATCAATAATTATAATAATCAATATATAATATGCATGCACATGTACATATATATCATATATTACACATGTATAGAAATATTTTTTACATTGCAGGGCCTCAATGCAGGCCCTGGGAACTCTAGCTTGAATTTCTTTTCCTCAAGGACAGTGAGCTTCCCCTTCACCAATAGAGTAAAAGAGTTACCTGGAAATGAGCTCAAATCCCTTCAATGGCAGAAATACTGGCTCCAATTCCAAGACAATGACTTAAAATTTTTAATGGAAGCACTTATGTTTATTCAGTTCCATACTGAACATTAAAAAAAAGCAATGTAGAATTTTGTACAGTTATTCAGATATCCTTCCCTTACCCCCAAAGTGCTTCTTTGAGCACTACATTATTTATGTATGTTTTTTATTATAAAAATGTTGTACAGAGGGGTTACAGTTACATTAACAAAGTAATGAGTACATTTCCTATTGAGCATTGTTGCTTCCTCCTTTGTTCTCCTCCTACCTGTTTGATCTTCATCTGTCCCGCGGAAAATGAATGGGGTCCATGGAAAGGTAAGTGTGCTGCTAGCCCATTCGCCAGCCTCCCATATCCCCGGACACAGTCAGATGCAGCAGGGAGTCAAGTCAAGCAGGAACTCGTTTATCACCATGCAGCAAGCAATTTTTAAAGCAAAAAACCGCGTGGCATGGAAAGGGAAGAAAAGGAACCAACCAATCACTGTAGAGGTCACCCTATCATGCACCTAAGCTTTCTCGACTTTCTCTGCTGTCTTTCTAGCTATTCAACTACAGACGTCACTTTGCCTGGTTGTGGTACACAGTCAGATTTTAACATAAACAACTCCGACTCTGCCCACTCAACTGCCTCTCAGCGCCACCTTTGCTGTCCATGTGCCCTACAGATTCCCCCTTTTATAATGGCAAACCCACCTCTTTGCTGAGGTTCAGGTCAGGGCACCTCTTATGAGGTTTGCCCAATTGGCACCTCCTCTTTCCGTGGTTCACCTAAAATATGGAGTAATCTTCAGCACTGAGCTTATCATAATAGACACGGAGAGCCTTGCGTTGGATCTCTTGGGCTCCACCCTTTTCGATATAACCGCAACCCCCACATCCTGCTCATTTCCCAGTTAGTTATCCTTTTTCCCTCCTCAGGAAAGTTAATAAACGTCAGCCCCACCACAGTTAGAAATGTCCGAAGCAGTTCGATTACTTCTGGGACATATATAAAGTCACTATCTTATAAGGTTGACCTCTTTAAAGCATGGGAGCAGCATGGATATTGGGGTTACCACACATGAGGCACAGTGCATCCTCGTGGGCCCCCACACTCAGGCCATCCTTGGTAAAGGGGGTCTCAATCTCCAACATCCCAGGATCCTCTAGCCAGGTCAAAGATGTCAAAATGAAGCCCAGGCCACCAGGTCGAAGGGACAGCTTCTCTATTGGTGCTGTTGATGATTTCTCCATTTGATCACTGCCCAGGTCAGTCATTGAGGTTGATGTGGATTCCGTAGCGCCATTGCCAGGACTAGGAGAGTCAGGACAGCCAATAGCTGGAGTATCACCATCTGCAATTGTTAAAGAACGCAAGAGCTTCTCAAGGGCTGATTGCCCTTGGAGATGGTCAGTAATTATCTTTTTAGCTTTCCCTCTTTTAAACACAAGTCTCGACCGGCATAGCCATTTTACTTTCCTTGTTGGTTAGTTTATCCTTGGGCTTCTTCCTGTATAGAAGAAATGGGTAAAACTTAAAGTTCCTGGCTGGGATCCAAATGGGGGCTGTCTCTCCTATGGGAAAAACATATCTGAATCCCCTGCCCATGGTAACTAGGGGGTCAGGTCTGCTCCATTGTTGTGTCAGGGGGTCCTTCCACCTGACTTTCACTTGGGGCTTAGGATTTAGTTGTCCCCAGTGCTTCTAAAACCTGGATTCAATTGCCCCTTTTGAAAAATTTAAAATGTTAATGGTAAAGAAAGCTATCTGTAACTATATATGGGGGTTAACTCCCACTTATTTCTATAATTACTTGGCCTTGGAGATTATAGGGATTTCTGTATGAGTAATAGGCCATCTGTCAAAGAACTATGACATTGCTTTACTAACAAAACAATGTCCATTATAGTTTTAACTTGTGCTAGTAGACCCAAGGTACCAAAGCATTGAAGAAAATGTGCTTCTGAATGTTTAGTTCTTTCTCCTGTATGTGCTGTAGCCCAACATGCTCCTGAATAGGTATCTATAGAAACAAATATATATTTAAGCTTACCAAAGGCTGGAAAATGAGTCACCTCAGTTTGCCAGAGGACATTGGGTTTGAGGCCTCTGGGATTTACCCCTGGTGGTTGTAGCGGGGGTTCTTTTAAGAAGGGCTGGCATGTTTTACGGGTATGTACTATCCTTTTGAGGTCCTTTACAGGAATCTGAGGAAATCTATGTTGAAAACCTCTCCAATTATTGTGGGTTAAATCATGTAAACGGGTGGCCTCTTGTAACATTAAAGCTTGTGGGCCAGTAGCTAACTGGTCTGTCCAATTATTGCCCATGGATAAAAACCCAGGAAGTTTTGAATGCCCTCTTAAATGTTGAATATGAATAGGGGCTCCCCGTCCATCTAATAGGCAATTAAGGGTGTCCAAAATGGGAAAACAGGGTTTCCATCCAGCTTAATATGTGCCTGGGGAATATGAGGGAGCAAGTTAATCATATAAACTATCAGAATACAAATCAAGGGGTTTTTGAATGTCCCGAAGGACCATAATTACAGCAAACATTTCTTTTTATTGTGCTGACCCTTGACAAGGTTGAAATCTTTGTTGGCTTGGGGTCTTTTGCTCCTCCTCAAAGGCTGCATACGCAGAGCCTGTTTTACCTCCATCAGTAAAAACATGGAAAGCGCCAGGAATAGGTGTAGGAGAAAATAGAGAAGGCATTATGAGGGGAAGTCACCATAACATGACGGTCCATTTAGATGTCCCATAATGGCAGTCAATTTGACCTAGAAACCCTTCCAGGGAGAGAGCAAGTTGAGCATTGGCTCAAGTGAACACTCAACGTCTGCCATCCGAAAAGGAAAAACAATGGAGTGAGGGTCAAGGCCATAATGCCTTTGGGATTGGGTCTTTCCCTTGACAATAGCATCGGCAAGTTGGTCTGCCTGAGAGTACACCTGAGGTGTGTCCCCAAGGGGAGTGTGAACCCACTCTAATGGCTCCCCCCCTTTGACTTAAAACTGCAGAAATCAATGTAACACCTGCAAACAACGAGAGGGAAATGGGCTTAAGAATAGAATACCTTTTCAGGGAAAGTTCATCTAGGGCTCTTTGGAACTGTAAAAATATTGCCCTATGGCTGCTTGTAATTATAATAACTTCTTGGGGTGTCCTGTCTTTTAGTCGGGTGAATAAGGGCACAAGACTATTTTAGGGATGGGAACCCATGGAAACAACCAATTTATTTCCCCTAAAAGACTTTGAAGTTGGGTTAGGGACAGAGATGCTGGAATATCCAGCAAAGGCTTAAGGGGGCAGGCCTGAGTCAAGGTAAGGTGGGATCCGAACACCTTAAAAGGAGGTACCATTTGAATTTTATTTAGGGCTATGGTAAAAACTCCCTTTTTTAATATGGTGAGAACCTGGGCTAGAAGGCCCTCCAGGCGGCCCAGGTATTGGTGCCCCAGAATTATGTCATCCATGTAGGCATAAGCAAGGGAGGTGTCTGAACCCAGCACAGGCCCTAAAAGTGTGGCCAAGTATTGTTAGCAAAAGGCCACGCTACTGGCCATTCCCTGTGGCAGCAACGTCCATTCAAACCCCTGATCAGGATGGGAAAAAATTAAGAGAAGGGATGGAGAAGGCAAATTTCTTGCAGTCATCCAGATGCAAGGGGATCAAAAAAAAAAAACAAAACTATCTTTAATATCAATTACAACCAAGGTATATTCTGAAGCGGGAGTCCAGGGCATTCCTCTTAGGGAATTCCTACTAGCTCTATCCTTTCAGTTACCTAATGTAGATCTTGGAGCATGAACTAAGCCCGGATGCTTTTCGGATAACAAATATACAGGTGCGTTCCAAGGACTCACAGAAGGAAGTATGTGCCCCAGTTTTATCTGTTCCTCCACCAAAAAGTGGCGTGCTACAAGTTTAGGTTAGGTCAATGGCCACTGCTTCACCCAAATAGGGCTTCTAGGTTTCCACCTAATGGGAGGTACTTGGGGGACAATTGCCTTTAGGATTGGGGGTGCACCCAAGTGGGTTCCTTATGTTCTTCTCTGTACTTATGAAATTTAAAAAATTCTTTTTCTTAACTCCCTCTAGATCCTGTTTAAGTCTTTGTGATTTTACTCCATCCAGGATATCATCATAGGATGCTCGATGGTCTGTAGTGACCACAGCATCCATTTGTCTTAGCATGTCTTGCCCTAGTAAATTGGCGGTGAGGTTTTTTGTCACTAAAGGGCATATCTTTCCCTGCTCTCCATCTAAGCTAGTCCATTTCATAAGGGCGACCGACTCTTTGGACTGGGATTTGCCCCCTACACCCAATATCGGGGGCCCGTGTGCAAGCTTCCAGTCCTAGGGAACTTCCTCCTCCCTGAGTATGGTTCAATATGCCCTCACGTCAATTAGGCAGTGAAACTGCTTTACACCTATGAAAATACTCATTTTAGGATGGAGTCCTTCCCTCAGGGGGATGGTCCAATGGGCCTGGGTCGTCCTGCCATGAGGCTGCCTGGGCCTTACAGCAGAGGGGGATCCTCCTTGAGCTAACGGGGCTGGAGGATGCCCCTCCCCTAGCTTAAAGGCTTCCTATCTAAATCAAATTTGGATCAACAATCCTTTTTCCAATGGTATCCCTTCCTGCACCTTTGGCAGGGTGTAGGGAGTGGTTTGGACCCCCCGGGCTGGTTGGCAATGGGTGGAGGGCAGGGGGGATTGTTTTGAACAGTCCCGCTTAAAGGAGACCTCCTGTCGGCATTTAAAACAAGTCCCTCTCCCTGATGGCCTTGGGGTTCCTTGGCCCTGGGATGCCAGAGCCTGGGTAAAAGCCTGCAGATGTCTGAGCCTGTAAAGGTAAAGATAGTGATTGGGCCTGAGGCTGTTGTGTTCCACATCCTGGGAGGCCACCACCCATGTGCTCAGGGAACACTCTCTCAATCCCATGCAGGCTGTGTGGTGGTCTGCATTCATCCCTTCCGAAACCAGTAGCTTTACAAACTGATCTCGGAGGTCCCCTGCTGGTGACTTGCCGTGAACACTCTGTTGGACTTGGTCTATAATATCAGGTAGAAGCTCACTCAGGTTTTGTCTCACTCCTGCTATGGGGAACTTAGTGGGTCCTTCATCAATTAGTACCACTCGGCAAGTCTGTCCTGCCTCACGTGGTCGCAGTACGGGCCAGTTATTGAGTGATGTCTGTATCTTATTTTTATATATTATATTATTACCAATTATTTGGTATAAAATTATACCTCCATTAATTAATCACAGTAGGAGACTTAATAAAGTATTAATTAATCAATGACCTATATTTATTGCTTACAATCATATACTGGAATGACTAGCTAATTTGTAATTTAATTAGTACATTTCAAACATTGTATTTGTATTCCTATAGATAGGAACAAGTTTCCTAGACCTTCACCCGTGTGCAGTCCCGGGATTGAACTCAGGGCCTAGGTGTCTGGGTTGGACTCAGGCTTCACTGACAGCCTCCAGCCTGCGACCATGCAAGGTCATGTACAATTTTCAAGACAAGTAATTGAGACCCAGGAGGGTCACAGTACTAAGGAATCAAAGGTAAAACTGTTGTATAAAACTTCCTGGTCTTTTCCTCCTCCGTTTTTGTTGGTTTGATGGGGTTTTTTGGGTTTTGTTTTTGTTTTTGTTTTTTTTTGCAAGAACTGGGAGTTGAACTTGGGTCCTAGGATACCTGAATCATCTGTGGGTGTAAAAGCTGCACCCAGCCTAGGGTAATCATGGTTTAAGACACAATAAAATGCTTCCTTGAGCAAAAGATGCTCAGGGAAAATATCTAGGCTCACAGTTTAAGCCTCAGGAATTGCCACAAAAAAAGAGCCAGTAGCTCCATGTGTCTGTGAATGTATCCATGTATTTGTATCAGTGAACATCCAGATTCTTCATGAAGAAAGGCACCCAGATAAGAAATTTGCTTTGAATAGAAAGATTTCATAGCACAGAGAGTACTTTCAAGATGGTGCATGTTCCTTGGCACCCCTCAATGTTCCCAGTGTAGCCTGAGGGGTTCTTCATACCCCAGGCTGCTGGAGAAAGTCTGCCTCATTGTTGGAACAGGCAGAGAAAAAGCCACACTCCTGTACAGCTCTGTAACAAACAATTCATGTGGGGCAATTAGTGAGGATATGTGTGGGCAGGCTCTGAAGGTCAGGAGAAAAAGGCCTCTTATTACCCCAATGTTGGGTCTTCGTCCATCCCACAAAAGACGGAAGGGGTCCTAGGAAAGGTAAGTGTGGCGCTTGCCCATTCCCCAAACTCCCTCAGACCAGGAGACAATCAGACACAGCGGGGAGTGTCTGCTTTGAGTTCAAGGTCTTTGATCCATTTGGAGTTGATTCTGGTGCAGGGTGATATATAAGGATCTAGCTTTAGTTTTCTACAAGTAGTTAACCAATTTTGCCAGCACCATTTACTGAAGAGGCTGTCTTTCTTCCATTCTATTGTTTTAGCTCCCTTATCGAAGATTAGTTGGCTATAGGTCTGTAGGTTCATTTATGGGTTTCAATTCTATTACATTGGTCCTGATATCTGTTCTTATGCCAGTACCAAGCTGTTTTGATTACTATGGCTTTATAGTAGAGTTAGAAATTTGGTATTGATATTCCTCCAGGAGTGTTCTTTCTGTTGAGGAGCGTTTTTGCTATTTGGGGTGTTTTATGTTCCATATAAATTTTTGGATTGCCTCTTCTATTTCCTTGAAGAATGAGGTTGGAATTTTGAGAGGTATTGCGATGAATTTGTAGATAGCCTTGGGAAGTATTGCCATTTCCACGATGTTAATCTTTCCAATCCAGGAGCATGGGAGGATTTGGCTATTTTCTAAGTTTTTTTTCAAGATTTTAAAGTTTTCATCATAGAGGTCCTTCACTTTTTGGTTAAGTTAATTCCTAGGTATTTTATTTTTTGTGGGGCTATTACAAATGGAGTTGCTTTCCTAATTTCAGCCACACTTTTCTAATTGTTGACATACAGAAAAGCCATTGATTTTGGGGGGTTAATTTTATACCCTGCTACTTTGCCAAAGTTTTGAATCAGCTTGAGTAATTTGGGAGTGGAGTCTATGGGATTCTTTAAATACAAGATCATGTCATCTGCAAAGAGGGTTTTCTGAATAGAGACCGGAAACACAACAAATCAAAGAAAGTTTGGACAAATGGGATTGCATGAAGTTGCAGAGCTTCTGCATGGCAAAGGACATAGCTAGCAAGATCAACAGAAAGCCCACGGATTGGGAGAAGATCTTCACTAGCCATACAACAGAAAACGGTCTCATACCTAAAATAAACTTGGAACTCAAAAAATTAAATCCCCCAACATCAAATCTTCAAAGAAACAACTGCCCAATAAATAAGTGGGCTAAAGACTTGAAGAGAAACTTCTCTGAAGAAGAAAGAAGGATGGCCAATAGACACATGAAGAAATGCTCAACATCCCTAGCCATAAAAGAAATGCAAGTCAAAACAACATTGAGATACCACCTCACTCCAGTTAGAATGGGAAAAATCAAGAACTCTAACAACAACAGATGCTGGAGGGGATGTGGACAGAAGGGAACCTTACTTCATTGTTGGTGGGAATGTAAACTTGTTCAACGACTTTGGAAAGCAGTATGGAGGTTCCTCAAAAGACTTCACATAGAGCTCCCATATGACCCAGCAATCCCACTTTTGGGCATTTACCCAAATGTTTACAAACAAGACCACACTAAAGCTACCAGCACAACTATGTTTATTGCAGCATTATTTACCATAGCTAAGATATGGAACCAACCCAGATGCCCCTCAGTAGATGAATGGATCAAGAAAATGTGGTATATATACACAATGGAATTCTATGCCTCCATCAGAAAGAATGACATTTCCCCATTTGTTAGGAAATGGAAAGGCTTGGAAAAAATTATATTAAGTGAAGTAAGCC
>NW_024871807.1:0-17433 GCF_019054845.1 Dipodomys spectabilis | reverse complement strand
GCCATTTGCAAATGAATTGTACTGTCTTTGCCAAGGGTCTCTTGATCTCTATTGTGGTGCTCCTATCAAAACTAAACCCCCTTTCTTAGAGTCTTTTTTATCCAGGGTATCTCTGTTTTCAAACACCTACTGGGCAACTACTTCCAACTTAGAATACACCTTTCCCTCAAAACCTTCTAACTTTTGAAGCTTTTTTCTAATATCTGGGGCTGACTAGGTACAAAGACCATATTTAGGGCTCTTTGATTCTCCAGAGCTTCAAGATCTATAGGTCTATATGTCCTTTAGGCTTCTGGGAGAAGTTCCAGAAAAGCATTAGTGTACTCACTGGGCAACTGTACCATCTCACTCACCTTAGATTGATGACTTGGCTTTCTAGCCACTGAGGTATCCCTGCTAATCAAACCTAGCAATAATAGGTAAGCACTTCCATACCTCGATCACTGTTAGTCTCAGCTTGGGTAAGTCTGTGGAAAGACTTGCTCCAAATGGTCTGGTTAATAGTGGGGTTACTGTCTGGTCCAAGGACTAATTTCAAGTCACCGAGCAGGATTCACTCCCTTTTCTACCAGGTGAAAAGCACCTGTAAATTTGCTGACACTCATTCCAGATATGCTTATGTGTGAAAATTACTGTCTCTAATGAAATAATGAGCCCTTGTTTTTTTTCTGAAAATGATAGAGTTTGCTGTTTCCAGTTATACAAGTCACTAGTTGTAAAGGGAACATATATTAAAAAGGGGGCATTCCCCCATCTCCTTCATGTTCCTGTCTCAATGGTAATAATGGTAACATACCACATTGTACCACCTCAGGCTGGTACACTTTTAGTATGGGAGGACTTAACATTACAGGTGCTGATGGCAAAGAATAGGAGAGAGAATACATCAATACATCTTCCTCTGAGGGACTCTATAAGCCTTGGGGAGAATATTTTTTGGATATAGGAACTTTAGTCCTTGTTCTCCCATCCTGAGAAAAAGAGTAAACAAAGGTGCATACAGGACATAGATAGAACTATCAGCATACAAAAACAGACCAATAGCCACAGACACTTAACTTTCATTTCCCATACCTCTCAACGTTGACCTCTACAGGAGGTCTCAGATGACAGAGATAATGTCCCAGATTGCCTCTTGAGGAGGCCACAGATGACCTCTGGAGAATGTCACATATGTTCTCCCTAGGAGGCCCTAGATAATCTCTCATGGAGGTTCCAAATGTCTCCCCAAGGAAGTGTCAGATGACCTCCAAAGGAGGTCCCAGATGTCCTCTCAATGAGGCTGAGATTACCTCTCGAATACCTCCCAGATGGCCACTCAAAGAGGCCATATATGAACCCCAGAGGAGGGTCCAGATAACCCTCTTGAGAAAGTCACAGATGACCTCCAGAGAAGGTTCTATATGGCTTCTCAAGGAAGTCCCAGATGATGTCTGAAGATGGTCATATATTTCTCATCAAGTTAACCCAAGCTGACCTCCCAAAGAAGTTCCAGATGACCTCAAGAGGTGGTGCTAGATTGCTTCTTAAGGAAGCCCCAAAGACTACTTTCGAAGAGGTCCCAGGTTGCCTCCTGAGGAAGGCCCAGATGACCTCTGGATAAAGTCCAAGATGGCCCCTGGAGAAGACATTAGATGACCTCCAGCGTAGGTCTCAGATGGCTTCTCAAGGAAGTCGCAGATGTACGCTTGATGAGGTTCCAGATGGCTTCCGAAGGAAGCACTACATGACCTCTCAAGGAATTCCCAGAAGCCACAAATGACCTCCAGAGTGGGTCCCCAAAACAGGCTGGCAAGCCTTCCCAGACACACCCTTAGAGGAACCTAAACGACTTTTGTCAATGTTGGTCCTCCAGAGACAAACTCTCGAAGTAGACTCTTAACCCTGAGGGTTGACACTTTCACCTATGGGGATTTTTCACTGGGGCCAAGGCCTGATGCTATCTGTGGAGCACATTGGCAGCAAAGATGGAGCTGAGAGGGGGTTAAGTGGGCAGAGCCTAATTTACTATAGAGCACATGGGCAGCAATTGGGCATAGCCCAATTGATCTTCTGATCAGTGCGTAACCAGCCCGTGAAGGCTCAGGTGCATGATAGGGTGTGACCTTGACAGTGATTGGTTCCTCTTCCTCCCTTGCCATGCCACGTGCCCTTTTTGGCTTTAAAAAGGGCTGCTCTCTGTTAATAAATGAGTTTTCTACCTGCTGGATTTGGGAGGCTGGGGAATGGGCGAGCGCCGCACTTACCTTTCCTCAGACCACAACCGTCTTTCATGGGATGGATGAAGACCCAACATCTGGCCCCCAATGTGGGGCTCGAAAGGAAAAGAACCTGCCGAGGCTAAGCGGTCTCTCGGGGTAAGTGAAACCCTAAATATGGGTAATGCTATATCACAAAAGAAGGAGGAAGAAGCAACATTAGGCCTAGAAGGAGTACAGGAGGAATTGGGAAGTGAGAAGGAAAAGGAAAGTGTCAAATCTGATCGAGAACGCACTGAAACATGCACAGTGGAAGTCAAAAAGAGGGTAAAATTTGCCCCCTCTTACCCAGCTGATACTGACGGTCCTAGGCCCCCTCCCTATTCCCCCAATTGGATTGGAGGTACAGTGCCCTACGAGACCTGTGAGAGGGTCTTGCAAGACCCAGACCCCTACCAACATTCCATGGAGGGGGCAAGGGCTGGGGAATAACCTACTCGGAGACCTCCTCTGGAAAGGAAGGGCCACTCAAGAGCCCAGACTCTAGGCCACAGGATTCACTTCCCCAAGCATATCCGGTCAATCTGGCACCAGGAGCTAACAGGCCCTTGGAATTCTATCCATGGGAAGCTAAGGATCTTAAAGAGCTCTGCAAGACAGTGGCAGAGGATGGCCCAAACTCTCCCTGGGCCCAGACCCTATTACAAGACATTACCTATCACCCGTGTGTCCCTAAGGACTGGAAGGATGTGGCCAAAGCCATTCTTACTAGTTCTCAGTTTATTAAATGGTGTGCTTTCTTTAAGGAGGAATGCAGAGTGTGAGCGGAGAGTAACCGGCAGGCTCAACCAGCGATACCTATTACTTATGCCATGCTAGCAGGGACGGGGGAAGGGTACTCCACCGGCGTCCAACAGGCCACAATACCTGGCCCGTACCGTGACCAGGTGAGGCAGGCAGGACTTGACACGTGTTACAAACTAGATGATGGGCCCACTGAGTCCCCATGGCAGGAGTGAGACAAAAACCGGGTGAGCCTCTACCTCATATCATAGACTGAGTCCAACAGAGTGTTCACTGCAAGCTGCAGGCAGGGAACCTCCGAGATCAATTTGTAAAGCTGCTGCTCTGGGAAGGGATGAATGCAGACCACTGCATGGCCTGCGCGGGATTGAGAGAGAGTTCCCTGAACAGATGGGTGGTGGCCTCACAGGATGTGGGAATGCAACAGCACCAGTCCCAATCACTAGCTTTAGCTTTATAGGCTCAGGCATCTACAATGACTGAGGCTATTACTCAGGCACTGGCAGCCCTGAGCAAAGAAACCCCAAGACCATCGGGGAGAGAGACTTGTTTTAAATGCAGGCAGGAGGGGCACTTTAGGCAGAACTGTACACAACAATCCCCCGCCAACCGGCCAGGGGGAGCCAGACTGCCCCCTACGCCCTTACCCAGGTGCAGGAAAGAATACCATTGGAAAAAGGATTGTTGATCCAAGTTTGATTTAGATGAGAAGCCTTTTTACTAGGGGAGGGGCATCCTCCAGCTCCGTTAACTCAAGGAGGAAACTCCTCTGCTGTGAGGCCCAGGCAGCCTCATGGCAGGGCAGCTCAGGTCTATTGGACTGTCCCCCTGGTGGACGGACTCCACCCTAAAATGAGTATTCTCATAGGTGGAAAGCGGTTTCACTACTTAATCGACACTGGGGTAGACCAAACCACACTCAGGGAGGAGGAAGTGCCCTTGGACTAGAAGCTTGCACCTGGGCCCCCGATATTGGGGGTAGGGGGCAACTCCAAGTACAAAGAGACAGTTGCCCTTATGACATGGACTAGCCCAGATGGAGAATAGGGAAAGATACACCCTTTAGTGGCAAAGAACCTCACTGCCAATTTACTAGGGCAAGACATGCTAAGATATATGGATGCCGTGGTCACTACAGATCATCGAGCATCATATGATGATATCCTGGATGGGGAAGAAGCACAAAGGCTTAAACAGGATCTAGAGGGAGTAAAGGAAAGGGATTTTTTTTAACTTTCATAATTACAGAGAAGAACATAGGGGACCCGCCTGGGTGCACCCCCAATCCTAAAGGCCACTGCCCCCCGAGTACCTCCCATTGGGTGGAAGCCAGGAAGCCCAATCTGGGTGGAGCAGTGGCCATTGACCAAACCTAAACTTGAAGCCCTGTACCTTCTGGTGGAGGAACAGATAAACCTAGGGCATATTAAGTTCTTGGAACACACCCGTATTTGTTATTCAAAAAGCCTCCGGGGCTTGGCTTATGCTCCAAGGCCATAGGCAAATGAAAGGATGGAGCTAGTAGGAACACCTCTAAGAGGCATGCCCTGTACTCCTGCTATACCTTCAGAATATACCTTGGTTGTGATTGATATTAAAGATTGTTTTTCTTCTATCCCTCTGCATCCAGATGACTGCGAGAAGTTTGCTTTCTCTATACCGTCTCTTAATTTTTCCCAGCCTGATCGGAGTTTTGAATGGACGATGCTGCCACAGAGAATGGCCAATAGCCTGGCCTTTTGCCAACAATACTTGGCCACACTTTTAGGGCCTGTGCTGGGTTCAGATACCTCCCTTGCCTATGCCTACATGGATGATATAATTCTAAAGCACCGAGACCCAAGCTGCCTGGAGGGCCTTCTGGCCCAGGTTCTCGCCATATTAAAAAAGGGGGGTTATACCATAGCCCTTAATAAAATTCAAAAGGTAGCTCCTTTTAAGGTGCTCGGGAACTACCTTACCTTGACTCAGGCCAGCCCCCTTAAGCCTTTGCTGGATATTCCAGCCTCTGTGACCTTAACCCAACTTCAGAGTCTTTTAGGGGAAATCAATTGGCTATTGCCATGGGTTTCTGTCCCTAACGATAGTCTTGTTCCCTTATTTGCCCTGCTAAAAGACAGGACGCCACAAGAAATTATTACAATTACAATATAAGGAAATGCTGGCTGTAATTATGGCCCTTCAGGACATTCAAAAACCTTTTAATATGTATTCTGATAGCCAATAAAACAAAAAAGGGGGAGTTAGCCCCCATATACAGTTACAGATAGCTTTGTTTACCATTAACATTTTAAAATTTTTCAAAAGGGGCAAATGAATCCAGATTTCAGAAGCACTGCGGACAACTAAACCCTAAGCCCCAAGTGAAAGTCAGGCAGAAGGACCCCCTGACACAACAATGGAGAGGACCTGACCCCCTAGTTACTATGGGCAGGGGATTTGGATGTGTTTTCCCCATAGGGGAGTCTGCTCCCATTTGGATCACTGCCAGGAACCTTAAGTTTTTACCCATCTCCTCTATACAAGAAGATGCCCAAGAATAAGCTAACCAACAAGGAAAGAAAAACAGCCATGGCCAAGGCTTGTGTTTTAAAGACAAAAGGCAGAAAGACAACTACTAACCATCCCCAAGGGCAACCAGACCTTGAGAAGCTCTTGTGTTCTCTAACAATTGCAGATGGCTATACTCCAGCTGTTGGCTGTCCTGACTCCCAATCCTGTGAACGGCCCTATGGAATCTGCATCAACCTCAACAGGTGACCTGGGCAGTGATCAATGCTGGCAATGCAGAAATAGTCAATAGCACCACAAGAGAAGCTGTCCCTATGGACTGTTTAATATTTTTGTATGAGTCAATTCTTTTAATGTTACCTGCTTTAATTGTTCTTTTACTAATAGCTTATATAGCAACATTGAATCTATACTTATTGTTAAACAACCACCTTTTGTTATGCTTCCAGTTTAGATCTTGTCCAACCCCACAGGCAAATAGCTGGATTAGAACAATCTCCACCTCTGGACTCTGAAGTGGCAAAGACTGATATCCAATCCTTCACTAAGGTTAAAGGACTAGTGACATTTCCTGGCCTGGTAATGCTTTTGCTGATGGTTTTTTCTATGTCTTCCTTGCATGTTACGTGCACTGCAAAACTCTTAAGAGCTTAGCCAGGCAGTTATCAAGCTCCAAATGAATGAATTTCCCCCCTCCCCCAGAGGAATCGCAGCCAGAGATGGGTAAGAGGGGGTGTCTGTCTGACCAACCTAAGACAGGGCCTTCAGCTTTGCTCTGAAGAAGTTCCCGATGACTGGTAAGGCAGACAAGGCCATCCACCCAACCTAAGACAGGCGGGTTCACTTCTTTAAACTAAGACGGGAAGATGATGTTGGGAGCCATTGAGAGCTGACAGTAAAGCTCAAAGGTCATCTTGACCCCTGTGCTAGCTTAAAGGCATGTACAAGGAACTGGCTTACTTAAAAGAAACCGGGTGCCCAGGATTTATTTGAACTGCTTCGGACATTTCTAACTGTGGTGGGACTGACATTTAGTACTGTGGTAGGTGCGGATGTGAGGTAACTGGGACAGGCTCTTGGATCATGCACAAGGGCCCTCCCTATCCTTGTCTAGTGAATCTCGACCCCCAGACTTGCCTGGAACCCCCTGTGTAGCTAATGCTATCCTTACCAATGTAATCCTGTTAAAACAACTTTTACAGAGGAAGGAAAAGTATAACTAACTGAGAGGTGGGTCTGCCATTAAAACAAAAAAAAAGGGGGGGAATCTGTGGCGCACATGGGCAGCAAAGATGGTGCTGAGAGGGGGTTGAGTGGGCAGAGCCTAATCTACTGTAGAGCACATGGGCAGCAAAGTTGGCGCTGGGAGAGAGTAGAGTGGGCAGAGCCCAACTGATCTTCCAATCAGTGCCTAACCAGCCCGTGAAGGCTCAGGTGCATGATAGGGTGTGACCTTGACAGTGAGTGGTTCCTCTTCCTCCCTTGCCATGCCACCTGCCCTTTTTGGCTTTAAAAAGGGCTGCTCTCTGTTAATAAATGAGTTTTCTACCTGCTGGATTTGGCTCCCCGCTGTGTCTGATTGTCTCCCGGACTGAGGGAAGCTGGGGAACGGGCAAGCACCTCACTTACCATTCCTCGGACCCCGACCGTCTTTTGTGGGACGGACGAAGACCCAACAGCTATCCAAATTGATTATCTTGATGGGGTTTCCGAAAATTAGGAACTCTGTAGTTCAAGAGAATCCATGGAGATACATTTATTATAATAAATGTTCTCCAAACCACCACCCCCCAAATTATGATATCCAAAGCTCCAAACATCAAAGGGCAAGACATTTTCCCCCTTCCCTTTGTCTCTCCTTGGCTACAGAACTATACATCCTTCCATGTCTTTCCATTTTTCCCTTCTACCCCTTCCTTATTCTCTTCAGGCCTCTCCACTCTCCACAGGTCTGACTTTCTTTGCCTGGGTGGTCAGTTGCCATCCTTCACCTCCTGCCCCCGCTCAACTTCCTCTCCTTCAACGTCTTTCCCCTTCTGCTATCACACCACTTCCTTCCTTCCAGGACTTTTCCCTTTTTCTCTTTCGTTTTAAGAAAATATAAAAATGCATGAAGATGAAATGGTATTATATAAGAAAAAAGTAAACATTCTATAATGTATAATAGAATAAATTCAGTAACATTGCAAGACAACAAGCTAACCTATAAAAATCAGAAGAATTTACTCATAGAGTAAATGTCAACGCAGAAAATTAAATTAAGAAAAATAAACCTAAGATATGATTTACTGCAACACAGAAAAAAATCCATTGAAGATACAAAGTCTAGATTCAGAAAACTGGAACATATTAATGGAATAATTGAAGAAGTAATAAATGAATAGAAGTAAATATATCAATGTCTTAAAATAAATATTATTAAAAAGCCCGTCTTTCCATAAAATGCCCTTCCTCCTCAAAGTAATCAACAGATTCAGTAAAATCCTTACTAAAAATCCATTGTTATTTTTTACAGAAATAGAAATAAAATTGAAATTTTTGTAGGCTGTCATAAAGGACTCCAAAATAAAACAAACTAGAGATCACATCATCTGGCTTCAAAATATTTTTTTAAATCTATAGCATCCAAACTTACTGTTTTTGGGCAGAAAGACTGACACAAAGACCAAAGTGACAGGACAAATAGCCAAAAGTTAAAAGTTTGGTGAATATCAACAGCTTTTCTTGTTTTTGTACAAAGAGAACACACAGAAAAAGAGTCTCTTTAATAAATGGTGT
Source organism: Dipodomys spectabilis (assembly GCF_019054845.1). Classification (NCBI taxonomy): domain Eukaryota; kingdom Metazoa; phylum Chordata; class Mammalia; order Rodentia; family Heteromyidae; genus Dipodomys; species Dipodomys spectabilis. The sequence continues at coordinate 9,142 of NW_024871807.1, read as the reverse complement.
TGGGAAAAGCATATGTCCAGATCTACAAAATTTAATACATAATATAGCATAAACAAACATTAGTTCAACATGGGTTGAAATTCTTCACAGAGTACCTGAAAATATAAAAATAGAGGAAGAAAAACAGTGAAAACACAATTAAAATGATGCATAACAATAGTTTTGGGGAAACATTGTTGGGATATGATCTCAAAAACATAAACAACAAAAAACAATCAAACACACTTACATCAAACTAAAAATCTTATATGCAGCAAAGAAATTCATCAATAGAATAGAAAATCAATTTATAGAGTATGGGATATAGTTGCCAACCATATCTCATAAAAGAATAATGGTCAAAATATAGAAGGCATTCACAGAAATAAAATGAACTAAACCTGGAAAAGGTCTAACTAGATATCTCTGATTGGAAAAAAAGGAGCCACTAGGTGTATGAAGTATAGTCACACTTCATAAAAATTTCAATTTTAACATATATTTTATTAAAATGAAAATATGAAATACTTTATTTCATTAAACAAATTGTTAAACTTGGGTGAATTTTATTATTATGTGAATTATAACTTAGTAATGGTTTCTTAAAAAATGATCATAATAATTCTCAGGCAAGTTGTATATTAAAGAGAAAAGCTGCATTGATTCTAGCATATTGTAACATATCAGAGTCATAAGACAAGGCTAACTCAGCTTATCATACCGAGGAACCAGGACAGGATGATGGTCAAATAACTAAAACTACTACTACTACTAATAATAATAATAATAAATAAAACTTGAAGTTAATGCAAGCAATCCTAGATACTCAGAAACTAAGATCTTTGTGGGCTGGGTTAGAAATGTGATCCTCAGATCTTTGCATCCTGAGTATTAAGGAATACTGACAGGAAATTCCTTGAGACTCATGTCCAATTAAATAGCAAAAATACAGAAGTGGAGCTGTAACTCATGTAGTTGAACACCAGCATTTTATTCATTACCTAGAAGGAACTTTACTCATAAATGAATTTGGTGACTATAATCATTTTTTGAGCTGATGTAAATATCAGCTCAAACATCCTGAAGGATGTCCAGCTGAGAATGAAGAGTTTGAATAAAGTGTTTGAGTAAAATCAAAGTATGATATTGTAATCTGGATTGTCACAACATTGAGGAACCCCTATAAAATCTGTGATTTATTTTTCCTCAAAAGGATTTCACCATATTACATTTAAATATGTCATATTACTTCTTCAACCTTTGTTACCTGTGTGAAGAGAATTTATTCCTTGAAAACAATCTTAGACTACATTATCCTTTCTCACTTTTTCTTAACATATGCATTACTTTCTGCAGTGAAATTACCAAACAGCCTCTGTTCCTGAGGGCTCACATGACAGTTCCACAATCTAAGGCTAATCCATTTGATCTTTTATATGCTCTTCTTCACAGTTTATGTTCTGTAAATGTTTAATTTAATTCATTTTTTATTTTATTAGCTTGTTTATTTTTTGCAAGCCCTAGGTCTTGACTCAAGACCTGGGTAAAGTCTCTGAGTTTCTATTTTCTCAAGGCTAGCACTCTACCACTTGACACATAGTGCCACTTCTGTTTTATTTCTGTTTATGTAGTACTGAGGAATCAAACCAAGGGCTTCATGCATGCTAGGCAAGAACTCTACCACTGAGCCACTTTCCCAACTCCAAAATGTTAGTTTTGAATTCTTCCTCTTTCCATATCTAGATTTATAGGATTCCTTTGTCTTCCTCCTTTCCTTCTGTGACTCTTCATAGGAAAATCTGAAGCCTGAAATACATTTGCCATTTTTCGTGCCCACTTTAGAAAGTCAGTGGAGTCTCATGAATCCCTCATTTCTCTGAGCTTTTCTATCTGTTGCAAGATCATTCTTTTTCTAGTGATGCATGCCCTGAAACCCAGAAGGCTCTTGTCCCTAGCTCACAGATGACATTTTTTATTGATGTGAAAAGTTAGTCTATATGTTTATAGATGGTATATAATCCTAGAAAACTAGAATGTTTATGCTAGAGGAAAGTTAAATCATCTGTCCAATTGACTCATAAATGAAGGCAGTTACAATACATGTAACCTTGTCTTTCTTAAAGGAAGAGAGCTACTAAATAGCAATGCTGTTTTCAATTATCCTTCTAGACAATAGTCAAGTACAAAATAACAGGACCTCAGTGGCTTTTTACACCAGTCATTGATTTTATATTCATCCGCAAGTTGGGTGCATTTTGATCTGCCTGGCTGAGCTTCTCTGGCCTTATGAGAGCTAGACAGAACTCTTCTGTTGTACAGAAGCTAGAATCATAGAATAATGGTTTCTTAAGATATGTTGATAACATGTCAGAGCTGAAAATACAAAACACTGGTAAAAGTTAGTAATGCATTTTCAGACCTTGATGGAAATAGATACATTTTAAATCTACTCACATACTCCATTAGACAAAGCACTCCACACCAGTGAGGCAAAGGACATTGGCACTTACGGGTATAAAAGATACCTACGACATAATCATAAGCACTATGGAGAAAAAAGAAAAGATAAAGTACAAAAGGTAGTCTGTACCAGAAATATCACAATGTTGTTACACAAAAAATGAAGACTCATTACACTCACTCTTTCAAAACAGGTTTGGTGAAATCAAATTTGGGTTTGTTATTTTTAAACTGAATAGTATGATTCTTTGGAAAAGATCTTAAGTTAAGTCACACAGAAAGCATTAAAGATAATGGAGATACTATTGTGAATATCACAAATATGGAGGCAATAGAACATGAGGTTGTCACATGCCTTGGGCTTTTAAGTAATTAATATTAACCCTAAGGAACATTTGGAAACACGTAGAAATATCTTTGATAAATTTTGATAAAGTTTTGAATCATATAGAGACCAGCGGCATTGTGGGACATGGTCCCATGGGTAGAAGAGCTTCCTTAAATAATTACTCAGTCAAACTGTTAGCACTGCTGTAAATTCAAAATTCTATATTATTCTTATGCGAAGGAAAAGGGAGAGAAAGGGGTCATTCTATAAACCCCAGGGTGTCTCTTGCCACAATTCTCTTTTCTATGGCATGTAGTTCTAGTGATTGTAGATCGAATTCTTCTAGTCTTTAGTAAACTAGAAAATGCAAAATAAATCCAAATAAACCACAAACATGGAACATAAACTCATCCTTAATGTTTTTAAAAGTGTTAAGGTGACTTTACCTTTGTGTTAAGTATAATGGAAGAGATCAGATAAATGTCAATAAATCTCTAAGTTCACATTCATTTAGAAATCCTGTTTCCAGAGCTATTGTTGGGGTATTTGAGTATGTGCTTTGAGTTCCAAGAGACTTCCACAGTCCTGTGTCCATCTCAATGTTCAGAAAGATCTTCAAATGTAACACCTAATGAAAATCATTTCATAAAAATAATATTTAATTAGACACCAATTGATGGCAATTGTGATCCTAGCTAACCAGATGGCTGATATTTGAGGATCATTGTTCAAAATTAGCTTAGGCAGGAAAGGCTGTGAGGCTCTGATCTCCCATTCATCAACAAAAAACCTGGGAATAGAGCTGCACCTCAAGTTGTACAGTTCTCACCTTGAGCATAAAGGAATCTCAGGCTCAGCACTCAGCCCTGACTAGCTCAGGATTAGCAAGCATACACACACACACACACACACACACACACACACACACACACACACACACACAATTGTTTTGACCTATGATACATATATCAGTTGAATTATGGGAGTAAGAAAATGCAGAATAATTCTAAGAGAGATACTAAATAGTAATTGTAGGACTAATGACCTAATGACTTGCAGTGATTGAAAGCTTTGCTGTTGGAGACACTTATACTTAATTGCACAACATAATGAAAATGGTCTATTTACAGACAACCTGAAACAACTCTACTATTTGCTATCCTTTGTAAACATAATTTTACCATATGGAGTAGTAGATCAAATAAAGGAGACCATAGCAGTATGTATTTTATGCACTTTTTTTTATTATGAAGGTGATTACAGAGGGCTCACAATTATATGTCAGAGTACACTTCTTTTTGAATAATGTCACCCTTTCTCTCACTCCCTGGTTTTCCCTCCTGTTCCTACCCACAGGTTATATAGTTCAATTTCCACATAGAGTCTAATGAGCACTACTGCTATGTATGCTTTTAATTTAATTTAATTTGATTTGATTTTAATTTATAATAGAAGTTTCAAGAGCCAACTAAGACATTAAGTAGCCAGGCACTGGTGGTTCACACCTGTAATCTTAGCTACTCAGGAAGCTGAGATTTGAGCATCATGGTTCAAAGCCATCCTTGGCAGAAAAGTCTGTGAGACTCTTATGCAATTAAATCACAGAAAAGCCAGAAGTGGCAAAATGGCTCAAATGCTAGCCTTGAAAAATAGAGTCCAAAACAGCACCCAGGCCCAGAGTTTGAGCCTCAGGACCAATCTATATTTCCCCAAACAACAACAACAATAACAACAGAAATTAAGGTAAGTATTTGAAATATTATTATTGTGTGAAAGTAGTGGTCCTCAGATGATACTCTCCAGGAGGCAAAGACAAAGCTCATTTGAATAATCACTCAGACAGTAGACTTGTTCCAAGAACATTACCAACTCCCTTACTCAGAACTACAGTTAGGTTCATAGCACCAGTTGAGCAAAGATAAAACAGTTGAACCTAACCCTGTTCCTTGTGTTGGCATCCATAGAATGCATGTTTGCACCCTTGCAATTCAATTTAAAAGAAGGATCACCTTTCTACTGGATAGATCTTCAAGTAATACATTTGGAAACATAAGTTTGGAGGAAAGAGATGATCTGAAAATCCTGGTGCTCTAAAGGCTCATGATAGACAGCTGGAAAGGCAGGCGGAGATAATGATATTGGAACAGCAGGGAAAGCAGAACTGCCAAGCAACTTACAATAATGAACCTCTAAAAACGTGCCTTGGCTTTAAGGTGGTTTTTAATTAAAGAAAGAATGAGGAAGGGAGAAAATAGGAGACTATGCTGGTTTAGAATTGCATGTTTTCATTATACAGATAAAAAGATGAACATTGTATAGATGCCAGTTCACTTTCTATGGGAGTGTAAATATTGTTTGAAGGCATAGAAAATTTGGAAATAGTAATAGGAAAATTTAAATATGAACAATATTCTGTGATGATTAACCTTTTGGTATTTTGGCAACTGTTTAGCATTTTAAATAAGATTGATGTTAATGGTAGCTTTCCACTTCAGCTTGAAGTTGCCAATTACTAGAGTCATTGCACCTAAACTGAAAGAGAAATGATCTTCTATCAGAAACAAAATGATCTGTTCTCTCTGTGTGTGTGTGTGTGTGTGTGTGTGTGTGTGTGTGTGTGTGTGTGTTTGTGTGTGTGTGTGTTTGTGACTTCTGGGGTTTGAACTCAAGGATTCCACTCTTGCTTGTATTTTCCCCTCAACTGGTCTCTACTACTTGAACGACAATGCTACTTTCTACATTTTACATGTTTATTGGACACTTGCCTGTGACTGGCATTGAACTGCGATCCTCACATCTTTGCCTGCTAAGTAGATTGGATTAAAGAAATAGGCTAAAAGCACCTGGCTATATTTCCATTTTGGAAAAAGGTGATAGTTTTTTTTTCTTTTAATTTCTGAAAACATATTTACTGGTGTTAGCTGAACAAACAGAATCTGTAAGCTGATGGATACTTACTGAGTAGCAGCAGAGGTGGAATTCATTGAGTACATTGAACTATTATTTTAGAATCTATTCTATTATGCCAGTGAACATTCCTCTAAGCACCTGGATAGAAAGCTGAAACTATTCTATGATTCCTTTGTCATCTGATTTTATGGTGAGAATTATCATCTGTAAAAGGATGCCATGCACTTTCTTGTGTTTTACATCAGTATTAGTGACAATAGGATGCTTTAGTGATGGAGAAGGAAGGGCCATAATTCTTCCCTTCTATCCTTATACTTTCTCCATAACTCCAGCTCCACCCAGACATGCCTACCATGGTTCCTGCTCCCAAAAGGCAACAGTAAATCCTTTTGATAGTTCCTAATTACTCCATCTCTCCTTAATGGTAATAGCAGTTGCTTCTAGCTCTTAAGCAGCTCACCTAGGAGAGGTGGTCACTGTTCATGTGGGCTTCTCAAAACAATAATAAGAAGAAAACATTTCATTTATGGAATTCTTGCTATTCTAAAGAGTAATATTGTATTTTGTGCTTCCAATTACTCAGAAGTACTTCTGAGTAAGGTGGATTAAAGGTGTTTCTCCTGGACTCAAGCATCAAGTATATAGTTGTGGGTGTTCTTATGAATCAGGTGAGATGGTTCTACAGAGCCTGGTGGGCTCTGTGAGATGCTGAGTTGTGAGTGGCAAAGACTGCTGGATCTGGGTCTTCACATATGCCTGTGTTCTCCAGGAGCTGCGTTTTCAAACTCAGAATTTCTAGTACCATCTATGACTTTAGAAGCCCTTCCCCATTCTGTTGAAACATAATCAAAATAAACAAAAGAATACTCTGTCCAGAGTCGATACAACCTGCATGCTTCAAAATATAAAATTAAGCTTATGTTAAAATCCTACATTTCTATATTAAGTGAAGTAAGCCAAGCCCAAAGAAACAGAGGTCCCATGGTTTCCATTATTGCAATATCTAGTATATGTATGGGTCAAGCAGAAAAGGTCAGATAAGGTGATGTTAGGAAAATGAACCCTAAGATATGTATTTAAATGTTTTTTCTTTCATGCATTTGTTTCTAACGCATTTATAAGATTATTTCTTTGTTGCATTTGTATGTCCCTCCCCCACAGTATAACCCCTGCTTTCACTGTATTTGATGTCGGTATAATTTATGGAGGGGAAGGGGAAAAACAAGTCGTTTAAATAAGGATACAGATGGACCCGTTGCAACAATGAGAAGTACAAGTTGTTATGTCGAAAATGAACTTTACAACTTTGGTGGGGGGGGAGGGATTTGGTGGGGGGTAAGGGGGGAGGCTGGAAAGGGATAGGAAGGGGAAATAAAGGAGGAGGCTACAATGCTTGATAAGAAATGTACTCATTATCTTGCTCATGTAATTGTAACCCCTCTGTACAGTATTTTCACAATAAAAAATATATAAATAAAAATAAATAAATAAATAAAAACAAAAACAAAAAAAATCCTACATTTCAAGTGGTACTTTCTAGATGCTAGTTTGAAAAGAAACTATACCATTTGTGGGTGGAGACTGGTGGGAGGAGTGGGGGAGAGCAAAGAAAGAGGTGACGATACAAAAAGAAATGTACTCAATACCTGGCTTATGAAATTGTAAACCTTCTGTTCTTCACCTTTAGAATAACAACAACAATACTTTTTACCTAGGAAAAAAGTTACATGTTACATATGTTACATTACATTCCTAAACATTTTATATTTTTAAACTATATACACTTTGATTCATAATTCATAAGAGAACTATATTTGAGAGTTCGCTGACTTTATGAAAGTCATTGTTAGTTAGCCTATTATATATCATTTCCTTTCCTAAGAAAGTTTCTAGCTATTTATAGCCCTCTAAGTGTTTCATAAAGCTTGGACTGATTAAACAAATAAAAGTAAACCCTTACTTGAAAGGCAATATCAAGTGGTCATGTATTCATGAATTTAAAATTATATTTTTTTAAAATAACTTTTCTCAAGGGTAGTCAGTAACCTCTAATATGTAACCTATAAGGTTTATGGAGGGAGAAAAATCTAATTTCCTTAGAAAGGATTTTCTCTTGTTGTGTGAGTTCTTAGAATTAAGATGTTAATGCATATTATTAGAGTTGCATTTGTATTTCAATCAACAAACATTTCTTATAATCACAGTGGTGTTGAGAGCAGTACTATGTGATCTGGAAACTGAGAGGTCTTGTTGAATGGAATCAATACATTTTCTTAATGCTAATTGTTACCTGATTCTAGCAGATTACAAATGCTATGGTACATATATTAGTAATCAGAATACATGGATACACAAAGCTACTGTATATTATAAATAAAAATGAGATTTGCAAATCATAAGATTCTATACACACACTCCACATATACACATATCTGTATATGTATTTATGTATGCACACACATGTACATACACATATACACACATACATACGTATATATGCAGAGAGGAAAAACAATTTTATAATTGAATATGCATTTTGTGCAAACTTAATAATGCAAAGCATACACTGATTCCATATATAGGTGTCACCTGGCAATTTCACAAATATTTTAATTTTAATTACTGTTGCAATTAGTAGTATCTTTGAAAATACTTATAATGAGCTGAAGTCATATGTTTTTCTTGTCACCCCAGAGTTTCAATGCACCTGCCATATGTTGTCTTTAGTAATTGCAAGGCTTTTTTTCTCTCTGCAGCATAAGTACTTATTAAGTTTCAGGGTTTATGCAATATATCCAAGGTTAGATTGCGTCATCTTGAAAACTGCCTTAGAATGTTTCTCATTTCACTTAAAAATAACCACCCACCAAAAAAAAAAGACTCCAGTCAAAGAAAGTCATATGGAAAGCAATATAAGTGAATAAACAGAATCGTATTGAAGGGACAAGAACATTTAGTAAGATTTTACCTCTTTAGTTTGTGATTGCACAAATAACATTCAAGCTATTTCATACTGTGTCTTCCCATATCTCAAGCCCATCATAAAGGTTAATTATCCTTATGTGTAACGAAAGCACATCCTGCAGTATCAAAGCAAAGATCAAATAATATCTCTCTAAAATATCTTGTAATATATGAACTGATACAGCAGCTTAAAGGATTTCTTTTTTATTTTTTTTCAAGACTGTTCTGCTAACAGAGACATCAATTAGCTAACTACAGGCTACCCCTGGGTAAAGGAAATCACAGGAACTGCATTGTAGGAGAGTTCTAGTAACATTTTAAAAGCATAAAATGAAAACATAATGAAACGTTTCTGGTGGCTCATGCCTGTAATTCTAGATACCGAGGAAGTAGAGGTATGAAAGGTACTAGTTCAAAGCCAGCTCAGGCAGAAGAGTCAGAGAGTCTCCCAACTAATTATTAAAAGTCCAGAAGCAGAATTGTGGTACAAATGGCAGAGTG
>NW_024871806.1:0-21946 GCF_019054845.1 Dipodomys spectabilis | reverse complement strand
ACTACATTCCTACCAATTCTTGGGTATTTATTATGTGTCCATGTAAGTAATGTAATTGTTTTCTTTCTTAAAAGAAACCAGTGTCGTGAAATCTTTGTGTTCCTGTAAGTAATAATAATCTTTTAATGCTTCATAAATATTAAATAAAATCAATCAGCCTCCTGAAATCATGCTGTCTAATTTTATGGAGCACTATTCACGAACAACTCATTCTGTGACCTTGACAACATTCCATTATTATTCCTATGGTTGGAAACCTATTTCTTAGTATCTCCTGCCATTGGTTGGTCAGGGCCTATATTGCCATGTGAGCCTATGGCTTCCCCAATAGTCTGCCAGCCTTCAGCAATGCAAGGTGTAGTACTTTTTGCAACAGTGTAATTCAGACTCAGGAGGGTCACGTGCAAAGGAAGAAAACCTAAAAAGGCCACAGTTTTTCTGTACATTGTTTTCCCTGAAAGGCCTGGGGGTCGAGGATCCCAGGATCAGCTGTGAGTCTGATCAGCCTAGGGTGATCTAAGCTGAGGCAGAGTTACCACGACCTGAGTTCAAGCCCAGTGCTGAGAAAAAGTTTTATAAAATTAGTTCCCTGGCTTGCAATTCCCGCTATTTATTCTGCCAGGTGTTGGATTTGAACTAAGGATCTGGGTAAATCTGCAGCAATGTGGATGAAGGGGAAGATCACCGTACTTGAGGATAAGAAAATCAAGCCTGTTCACTAGTCCTGAATTCAAACCCCATCCCTGGAAAACATACTATTTATATACATTGTAAAGATAGGATTTATACTTACCTATAGATGTCCAGTCCATACATGTTTGGTGTGGTTGTTCCTTGTATTTTTTGTTTTATTCATTTATTTACCATTGATTTTACTATATGAAACTCATTTCGTTTATTACATTGATGACATCCTATCACAGAGCACTAGGTTTTTAGAAATGTACTCCATCATGCTTGACACCTAGAATTCTCAGAGAAAAGGAAAACAAGTTTCACCCTCGGCTTCTTACTTGATGATCCACTTGTTAATATTGCTGGGATCTGAACTCAGGGCCTAGAAGGACCAATTGGCCAATAAATCAAGGTGAACACACCAACCTGTGAGCAACCAAAGAGCTAGGTTATTCCCAGGATCTGATATTGATCTCCAGGGTGGTCCACTATAAGTTCATAATTTCATACGTTCATAAATTAAACATAGGATCAATATTGACATACATGTGTGGACAGTATCTTGTGTTTGGTGCACTTCTCCTTATTTTCTCTCTAATTCATGGAGGTATTGTTTATTTTACTAAGTATGGTGACAGGTATAACTGTGCTGACATGGACGACAACCTGTTGCCATGGTTGTAGGGTTGCCTATGCATTCTCCATCCTCTTCTTTCACAGGAGAGGAAAACGTGTGTAACAACTGGCTTCTGACATCAGAATGAATCTTTTGTCAGTGCGGGGATTTGAACTCAGGTCTGGGTAGCTCTGTTTCACTGTGGGAGAATTGAAGCTCACCATCCTTGAAGACTAGAATGTCAGGCCTGTTCCAGGGCCTGATTTGAAGGCCCAGCACTGGACAAAATAATAAGCCCACCTTTTTAAACATAAGATCTCTCTTTACCTACAGGAGTAGTATGCATCTTGAGTTCATTGTAGTTATTCTTTTTAATTTGTGTCTTATTCATGGATATATTGTGTATTTTATTGAGTATGGTGACAGATATAACTGTGCTGACATGGATGAAAACCTATTTCCATGGCTATAGAGGTGCCTATATAGCATTCTCCATCTGTGCTGAGACCAGGACTTTCGCAGGACAGGAAAAAAGGTGGATCAATTGGATTCTCACATCAGGTTGAATATTTTGGCAGTGCTGGGATTTGAACTCAAGGGCCAGCAGGCCCAATGAGTGAAAGGGACATGTTGACAACACCAGCCTGTGAGCCACTAAGGAGCTAGGCCATTCCCAGGACCTGAGTTCCAGCCCTAGTGGGTGCCAATACAGCCATAAATTCATAATTAAACAGAGGATCTATATTTCTAAACATTGGTGGGTGGCATCTTGTGTTTGGTGTAGTAATTCTCTTTATTTTGTGTCTTATTCATTGATGTATTATGCATTTTCTTGAGTATAGGATGACAGATATAACTCTGGTGAACTGGATGACAAACTATTCCCATGAGTATAGACGTGCCTATACATTCTCCATCCTAGCTGAGACACAGAACTTTCACAGCCTAGAAAAACAGGTGCAACAACTGGCCTTTCACATCAGGGTGAAATTTTGGCAGTGCTGGGAATCGAACTCAGAGCCTAGGAGGCCCAACTGCCCAATGGGTTCACGTGATCACACCAGACTATGACCCACTAAGGAGCTGGGTTATTCCCTGGAACTGAGATTGAGCCCCAGGGAGGCCTCAATAGTCCTCAATGCATCATTGAAACAATGGATGTATATTCACATCCGTGTGTGGACTTCATCGTGCATTGAGTGTAGTTATTCTCTTTATTTTGTATGCTATTCATGGATATATTGTGTATTTTCTTGAGTATATGATGACAAGTATACCTGGACTGACATGGATAACAACTTATTCCCATTGCCACAGGGTGGCCCATTTATTCTCAATCCTAGCTGAGACCCAAGACTTGCACAGAAAAGAAAAACATGTGCAAAGATTGGCTTTGGACATCTAGATGAATCTTTTGGCAGGGATGGGATCTGAACTCCGGACCTAGCAGGCCCAATTGGCGAATGGGTCCACATGAGCACAACAGCCTGTGAGCCACGAAGGACCTAGGCCATTCCCAGGACCTGAGATTGAGGTCCCCCTGGCGGGGGGAAACTGGGTTGCATAATAGTCATCCATTCATAAGCTGAAGGTAGTATGCAAATAAGTACATATTTGTGTAGAGTAGGAGAGATGGTGACCTGTAATGGAATCCATTCTGTGTGACTACCATTTCTTGGATCTTTCTGGATGCCTCCTTTTCATGACTGTGATGATAATTATCATGCTTCATCAACTCTTCTTTACAAATAATCAATACTCCATGAGTCTTGCCTATCATTTCCTACTCCCATCATGCAGGAAGTACTCATTCAGGGATGAGATCGATCGCTTTCCATGACTCCTCCTAGGTTCAGAAACAAGTATCTCAGGGTCTCCCGCCATTCCCTCCTTGTGGGGGGGGGGGCTGAATTCAAGCCTCAGACCTGGAAAACTTCATCTTACATACATTTTAAAGTTAGGATTTGTAATTCCGTACAGATGTTCAGTCCATATTGTGTTTGCTGTGGTTATTTATTTTATTTCTTGTTTTATTCATTTATTTACCATTTATTTTATTGACTCTGATGATACATATATACCATTTATTACATTGTTTACATCCTATCACAAAGCATCTAGATTTTAGATGTGTTCTTCATCAAGCCTGGCAGTGCTAGGATCTGAATTCAGTGCCTAGCAGGCTCAATTCAAGAATGAGTGAGTTTGAGCATGGCAGCCTCTAGCCAATGAGGCTGTCAGGTGGTTCCCAGATCGACCCCCAGGTTTGGCCAAAACAGTGATACATGGATAGGCAGATGGTGATATATAAATAAATATATATTGGTAAAGAGTGCCAGGGCTGTCTATCTATGATTAAATGACACCTACAACTTTCCTAATAAATCTTAGATCTTTATTATACCTCCATTGAAGGAATATTATACTTTTCATGATTAATAAAGTATTAATTAAGATCAATCAGCATTCTACTATTATTGCATCCAATTTTAGACTAGACTGGTGCATGAACTACACTTTTAATCAGTATTCCTATGAATAGGAATGAGTCTCTTGTGATCTCCTGCCGTTGGTGTCAGGACTGGGATTTGAATCCAGGGCCATGTTGACAGGTTGGCCTATGGTTTCACTGATATCCCACCAGCCCTCAGCAATGACAGGTCAAGTCTACTGCAGCCATATCATTCAGACCTAGGATGGTCAACATGCAAAGAAAAAAATTGTAAAACCCCAGCACTCTGCACCTCACCACTTTTTGTGCTTTCCAGCTATTTTTTCTTCCTAAAATCCCTCTAGGCCTAGGATCTCAGGATCGGCTAAGTGTCTGGAGACTGCACCCCAGCCTAGGGAGATCCAAGCTGAGGCAGAGTTTCCATGACATGACGTCAAGCCCTATGTTTGGCCAAAAATTAATTAATTGGTTAATTAATTAATTAATCATTTAACTAAATTTAAAAAAATAAAACTCCCTGGTTTGGAATTTCTGCAAGTTTTCTTTCCTAGCCTGGGATTTAAAATCAGGATCTTGGTAAATCTTTAGCAATGTGAGGGAAGAGTTGCCACTACATGAGTTCAAAGCCTGTGGCAACAAAAAATGGAAAACTAAGTCACTGACCTCGGCAAGGGGAGGTAGTTGTGGAGATGGGAGGGAAAGGATAGTAAGGGGAAAACAAAGGAGGAGTCAACAATGCTCAATAGAAAATGTACTCATTAACTTGCTCCTGTAACTGTAACCAACCTGTACAACATTTTTAAAATAAAAAAAAAACAAAAGAAGAGAAACAATGCAATTCTCAGAGAAGCACTCAGGGAAATACGTCTGAATAGCTGTACAAAATTCTACCCTGCTTTTTTTAAATGTTCAGTATGGAACTGAAAAAACATAACTGCTTCCATTAATAAAAACTAAGTCACTGTCTTGGAACTGGGGCCAGTATTTCTGCCATTGCTAGGATTTGAGCTCACCATCCAGGTAACTCTTTTGCAGCATAGTTGAAGGCAGAGCTCACTGTCCTTGAGGAAAAGAAATTCAGGCTAGAATCCCCATGTCCTGAATGAAGGTCCTGCAAGAGAAAAAATATTTCTATACATATGTAATATATTATATATACTTACATATGTATGTTAATTTCACATTATGATTTTTATTATTGATTTTGTATTTTATTTTTCTTTGATTCATTTATTGATTATTGTATTTAGTATTATTATACACATAATTTTTTTACATTTTGCACATATATTTTAAAATTAAACACAATAATTTAGGATATTGACTCATTTTTCATTAATATTTTATTAAGTGTTGAAACACAGTACATAATTAAATGGAAGCATTTGTCACAGTCTTCACATGTTTATAGTCTGCCCCAAGTATGAGCTTTGTCTTATCTTTGGACATCTTCCCATTGGGATCTCTTTAGAACGTTTATATTCAGAAACCTTTTCTTGAGGATAGGCAGGTGAGGGATAAAATTGGAAGGGTGGGGTAGAAATGTGGCTTAGTGGTAAAGAGCTTGCTCAACATGCATGAATGACAGGGTTTGAATCCTCATTGCCACATAATCAGAAAAAGCCAGAAGCTGTGGAGTGGCTCAAGTGGCTAGACTTGAGAAAAAGAAGCTCAGGGACAGTACCCAGGCCCTAAGATAAAGCCCCAGAAGTGTCAAAAACAATAGGCCAGATGACAGTGGCTCACAGCTGGAACCCTAGCTTCTCAGTAGACTGAGAGCAGAAGACCAGAGTTCAAAGACAACCTAGGCAAGGAAAGCCTGTTAGACTCTTATCTCCAGTGAACCACCAAAAGACCCTATGTGGCGCTGTGGCTAAAGTGGTAGAGTGTTAGCCTTGAGCTGAAGGGATCAGGGACAGTGCCCAGGCTTGAGTTCGAGACATACACCTGGAAAAAAAAGTGAGGGTTAATCAAAGTACTTTTCCTATTTATTAATGAGGAGAACATTCTCTGGAAAATGAACACTGATGTACACTAGAATTGCAGTTAGAGCTCCAGGTTCAAGTGTAGCAGATCCATATACCCAGCCTCTCAGACTCTAGCATTGTAACCTTGTGTCCTACAGGGTTCTGAACGGTCCATTGTTGAAAGGCATAATATGCTTCCCAAACACTTTGCAATAAGCATTTGACTTCTATTGTCAATGTCATTACAGTTCTGAACCTACCAGAGCTCCAGTAGCTCACTCCCATCAACCTAGCTTCGGAGGCTAAGGTCTCAGGAACACAGGGTGAAGCCAATCAGGGCAGGGAAGTCTTTGACACTCTGACTTCCACTTCTGAAAGGTCAGATGTACAAGAGCTTCTTGTGTTTCCCTTGGTGATGAGAATTTACTTGCACTCTAAATGTTCTTAGAGTTCCTGAGCTATAGAAGAAGGCAAGAAACATCAATGACCCATCCGGGATTCAAATGAAGTTCTCAGAATCCAAGCCCTAGCCCTGTTAGCAGGATGAAATCCAGTGTAACACTGTATTTGAAGGAAAGAAAACAGTTGCAAAAGCCAGGCTAGGTGCCGAGACCTAGCCCTGCAGGATTAGGAGGCAGAATGTACACACTCAACAGGGAAGTGAGCTGCCAAACCACTTCATTCATTCTAGGAACAACCAGCAATGAAGGGAAACCTGAAATATTTGTTAGAGTTACACCAGGGTCAGGCTTTTATCAGCCTCTTCAAATAATGACTAATTAACCTTCCTCCTTCAGGTGAAGGGAGCCTCAGGCTATCTTTAGGTTACCAATAGAGAGCCAGTTTAGTGAGGGAGAGGGGAGGAACAGAGTAGAAAAACCCTGCTCTCTGGTCTTAGGGAGTGGGTTTTTGACTCTCCATCTGTCAGATTTGAAGCCCTTCTACCTCTGCCAGTCCATTCTCCTTCCTTCATTCTCCACTTAATTAATGCAAATCCCCAGACCAACTAGAGGCAGGGCTGTTTCTCTTCTGTCTCCAAGCCCCTGAGTTAGAACCTAGCTCTGCCCTCGTGGCTCTGGGGCCTTTGGCTACCTTAGAAGTGGGAAAGAGACAGTCTTCCTGCTCTGTCATTGTGTGAAGGTGATGCTGGTGACCTAGCACACTGCAGAAGGCCTCATGAATGGGAAGTGTTCCCTTCCTTCCTCCTGACATCCAAGACCAGATTTATCTATCAACTTTCTATCTATCTATCTATCTATCTATCTATCTATCTATCTATCTATCTATCTATCTATCTATCTATCTATCTATCTATCTAATCTACCTACATACCTACTTAGGTATCTCTTTGCCAGTTTTTGGATTGAACTCAAGGTCTGGGCACTGTCTGTAGCACTCTACTACTTAAGCCACAGCACTAATTCTGGCTTTTTCTTTGTATGTGATACCGAGGAATCGTACCCAGGGTTTCGTGCATGCTAGGCAAGCACTTTCTCACTAATCCACATTCCCAGCCCCTTCATCTTTTCCTTAATGGTAGTTTTTACATAAGTATGCTACCATTTTAAGTCCCCTAGTTTAATTTTCTGAATACTGCTTACTTCTACAAAACCTGATCTTCTTTTCCCCTGCCTGATTTGTGACTGGTCCTGCATTGGCCTAATAATTAATGTAAATAAAGGCTGCTGAGAGCTGCAGTGTTCATCATATAATGACACAGGACTGGAAACCTGGAAGAGAAAAGCCATGGGTCTGAAATGAAGAAAATGGTGCAGTATGCACTAGGAGCATATTTGAAAAAATGAACGAGTAAATAAAAGAAGAAGCAATGCATACAGTCTGTTTGCACCCAAGGAGGTAATATACACACATAAGTAGGTAAGGCGTTGATAAATAAACTTGGCCTTCTCTTTTTGAAAATTTTTTTGTGGTCATCCCAGGGCTTAAACTCAGGGCCCGATGCGTTCCTTGGCTGTTTTTCCCAAGGCTGAGGTGTTACCGCCACCACAGCTTCACTTCCAGCCATCTGGTCATTAATTGGACATAAGCACCTCCCAGGCTTTCCTGCCTGTTCTAGCCTGAGTTTCCTGCTTGGCTTTCTCTCTCAAAGCTGGAGCTCTTTCCTCTGGACCACTGCTCCACTTCCAGTTTTCTGGTGGTTTATTGGAGATAAGAGTCTCACAGACTTCCTGCTCAGGCTGACTTTGAATGGCGATTTCCCGAAGAGGCTTCAAGCAGCTTTTCTCAAGGATACACAGAGGAGTGCTCCACACAAAACCTCATTGTAAATCTCGAGAGGCACTAGAGGAAAACAGATACATGAAGATGCTTCTAGTGTGTTCTAGATACTTAAGGTTGGAGACACACAACACATAATTATTAGATCATTTTATGTGCAAATGGAACAATGCAGACATTATGAGAATCACTGCAGCTTTCAGTCCTCTCATCCTGATACAGTAAATTCACTGCAGCTCAATGCTAAGTGACAGAACTGGCATGTCCTGTGGATATTTTCTCCCAATTCCTGTGACACTCGTTTCTCACTTTTGGCTTCAAACCTGTGACCAGAGGGGAAGATGAGGCAAGAAAATCCTTCTCAGTGAAAACAGCCATAAAGATCATTGGGTAGTTAACTTATAAATTCAAGCCATTGGAATGACCCTGTTAAGAAGTCAGATTGTCCAGATTAAGAAATAAAGAAGAAAGAAGGTACCAGTGGCTGCTGACTGTAATCCCAGCTCCTTAGGAGGCTGAGATGTAGAGAATCTTAGTTTGAATCCAGCCAGCATAGGAAAGTACATGACACTGTTATTTCTAAGAGATCACAGAAAAAACCAAAGTGGGGCTGTGATTCAAGGTTAATGCACTATCCTTGAGCAAAAGGAGCTCAGGGACAATGCCTAGACTCATAGTTCAACCCCAGGAACTGTCCCATCAAAGAGCCTGTACCTCCATATCTTTGTGTATGTATGGACGTATTCCTATAGGTGAAGCTCCAGAGTAGCTATGATGAATGGCACCAAGCCAGGAAATTTGTATTCAATAAAATTATTTCATAACAGAGACTGCTTTCATGTTCCAGGGCTCCTTTCACTGGTCCCAGTATAACCTGTGGATTTCTCTGTATCTCAGGCCTTGTGGACGAAATCTCTCTTATTTCCTGGACAGGCAGAAAAAAGGCCTCATTCCTGTACTGCTGTGTAACAAACAACTCCATCCGGGTCAGATAGTGAGGAGGAGTGCAGGCGGGCTCCGAAAGTCAGGAGAGAAAGGTCACTATGTACTCGCAACTATCTCTCTCCCTAGTGCTCTGTTTTGACAGGAAGCTTTCATTTGTGCCATCTCCCATGACAGGCCAAGTTCTGTGCACTTATCCTGCCTTTGTGAGACTATATACCAGTGTTCAGATACAGTTCTCAATATAATTCAAAAGTCCTTCTGGCAGACAACTAGGGCACTGAAGCTTATGAAATGTTTCATTGAGGGCGATGTTGGGCCTATGATGCCTCTCCTAGTTTTTCGCAAGCTTGGGAAATCCAAGCACATATCTGACATCACAAAGCTTCCTGTCTTCTAGGGCTGGTGAATCTCATCAGGTTTTGAAACTTTTGCCCTCTCCTAGTTGTGCCCAGGCTGGCTATCTTCTGGGAACACGGAGCTAACTTGCTGACCATGATCTCAGTGAAGAAGCCGGGTACCTTACCATTTTGTGTAACAGCATCACTCCTAGTCTGTGTGTGTGTGTGTGTGTGTGTGTGCACACGCGTGTGTGCGCCTGCGTATGGGCCCATATACCATTCTTGGAAGTTGAACTCAGGACCTGAACACTGTACCTAGATTCTCTTGTACAAGGATAGCACTCTCCTACTTGAGCCACAGAACCATTTCAGGCTTTCTTTTATTGATGTGGTCCTGAGAAATCAAACCCAGGGTTTCATATATGCAAAGCACTCTATCCCTAAGGCACATTCCCAGCCCTCTATTTCAGGTGTGTTTGTTTCTTTCTGTCATTTTTTATTGTTGTAGGAGTTGATGTCTAGGCATGGGTGCTGTCCTTGAGCTCTTCAGCTCAAGTCTTGTGCTCTACTACTTGAGCCAAAGCGCCATTTCAGCTTTTCTGGTGGTCCATTGCAGCAAAGTGTCTCAAGGACTTTCCTGCCCAGGCTAGCTTTGAACCTCAGATCTCATCCTCCTGAGTAGCTAGGATGACAAACATGAGCGTCAAGCACACAGCTTCCAGTTCAGGTTTCTTAGTGGTGAATTGAAGATAGTCTCATAGGACCTTTTTGCCTGGGATAGTTTGGAACCCAGGTCCTCAGATCTCAGCATCCTGAGAAGGCAGGATGACAGACCTCAGCTATAGAACCCTAGGCCATGGCTTCTGGTGCAACGGGCTCCTTGGCTCCACATGGTGGAGTGTTAGCCATGAGCCCAAGAGGTAAGGGTCAGTGCCTAGGCCCCTAGTTCAAGGTTCATGACTGAGGAAATACAAAACAAAACAATTGTCTGCAGGACACAACTCACTAGTCTTCAGTAATACATAATTTAGTCCCTGCCACGGGGACCTATCTGAGTCTCAATATTCTTGTCTGCATAATCATCTCAGTTGTGGAGCTCTTACAAGGACAAGTTGAAAGAATGCACCCTGTGAAAGACACAGCACATGGCACTCTTGCATGACTCAGCACACAGCATCCTGTGAAAGTCTCAGCACCCAGCACCCAATGCAGGACTCAGCACACTCCATCTTGTGCAGGACTCAGCACAGATCACCCTATGAAAGACTCAGCACAAAGCTCTGTTCCACAAGCTATCATTAGAATTAAGGTGGTTTCACATTCTTTGAGGAACATTTCATAACTAATAGTTTAGTGGGGTGTTTTTATTTTGGGGGAGGTTACTTATGGGGCTTGAGCTCAAAACATGGGGATACTTTCCTACTAACATTTGCTCAAGGCTAGTGCTCTACCATTTCAAGCCATATTTCAAAGATTCTAGCAGACTTCCTGCCAGGATTTAAAGCCCCCAAGCAGCCAAGATGTCGGGGGTAAGCCAGGGTAAGCCAGGATGATGGGGGTAACCCATGGAGCTGGGATACAGCAGTTTACATCTGGCTAAGTCAGGTTAAGTGACAGCTGTCAGCAACTAGTCAGACTCCTGACTTTCTCTGTGATGAGGTATTTGATGTCCTGTCCTTCTATAGTTGCAGTGAGTATACTCTACCTTTTTTTTTTTGACAGTCCGGCGACTTGAGTAAGGGCTTTGACACTGTCCCTAAGCGTTTGTGCTCAAGGCTAGCACTCAGTTGATTGAAAGACAGCTGAACTTCTAGGTTTTCTTTTTATGTGGCACTGAGGGCTCGAACCCAGGGCTTCGTGCTTACTAGTCAAGCACTCAACCAAAGAGCCCCAGGAGTGAAAGAGTTATAAATAGATAGAGGTTGCTGTATATGATTTTATATACACAAAAGATGTCTGTACATTATTAATTTATAGATAATATTACTACCAATTTTTAGGTATTAAGTTATGTCTCCATTTAATCATGTGTCTCAGCAATTAATAAAGCATTAATTAAAATTATATGTACATACATCTGTATATAAATTACATATTTTATAGAATGCGACAGATGTCTATATAATTAAATTATACATCATGTGTTACTACCAATTATTAGGCATTTATGTTTCCATGCAATTTTTATTCTATTAATGCTTAATAAAATATTAAACTTAATCCACCTCCTATAACTAGTGTGTCTAATTTTATCCTAGAATGATTCACTACTAATTCAATCTGTTTTTCATTTATTGTAGTGACAATTCTTCCACCAATGACATTTTTTACATTTATGACATCCTATAACATAGCATATATATTTGCATCTGAATTATACATCCTGTCACTGAGCACTTTCAAAGAAAAAGAAAACATGTGTCACGATCGGCTTCTTCCTCCTCGATTACATTTTTGGCAGTACTGGGATCTAAATTCAGGGCCTAGAAGGCTCAATTCATGAATGGGTGACTGTCAGCACAGAAGCCTCTAGCCTATTCAGCTGCCAGGCTGTTCCCAGGCCCTGATATCGAGCCCCATATGCTGAACACATATTTCACTTAGTGTAGTTATTCATTTTATTTTTTGTTTTATTAATTTATTTACCATTTATTTTATTGACTATTATTACACATGAAATATTTACTACATATATTACATAAGATATAGATTTGCCTGTGTATGAAACTTCATACCTTACACTCAGGACTTTCAAAGAATCAGAAAACATGTGTCACCGTGGGATTCTTACTCCACGATTCAATTTTTGTGAGTGCTGGCATTAGAACTCACAGCCTATAAGTCCCAATTCATGAATGGGTGAGTGTCAGCACACCAGCTTGGGACATATTGAGCTGATAAGTATTTCTAGCACCTGAGATCGAGCCCAGGGGTTGACAAAATAAGAACAGATTGACATGCAGATGGCAGTACACAAATAAATATAGATCTTTATAGAGTGCCAGTGATGTCTATACATTATTCAGGTATATGCACTGCATTCCTACCAATTCTTGGGTATTTATTATGCATCCATGAAATTAATATTCTTGTTTTCATCCTTAATGAATTATTAAAAAATCATCCACTGTCCCAAAACTATTGCATCCATGTAATTAATAGTATTCTTTGAATGTATCAAAAATATTCATTAAAATCCATTGGTCTCCTAAAATCCCTCCATCTAATTGTATTGTAGTATTCAGAAACAACTAATTCAACTTTGCCATTCATAATCTTCCATCACTAATCCTATGAATAGGAACAAGACTCTTAGGATCTCTCTCCATTGGTAGGGGTCAGGACTGTGCTTCTAACACATGGCCTATGTTGCCGTGTTGGCCTAAGACTTCCTTGGTAGCCCACCAGCCTTCAGAAATGCCAGGTTACCAACATTTTGCAGCCGTGTCATTCAGACCCAGGATGGTCACTTTGCAAAGAAAACAAATGTAAAAGTAGGAAGTTGCCAGTTTTTATTTTTCTGTGTCGCATTATTTATTATTGTTTTCCTCTCAGCATTTGAGGCCCAGGAACCCAGGTTTGTCTGTGAGTCCAATGGTTGCACCCCAGCCTAGAGTGATCAATGCTGAGACAGAATTGCCACTACCTGAGATCAAGCCCTGTGCTTGAAAAATAAAAATACATACATACATACATACATACATACATACATACATATATACATTAAAAATATTTAAAATATTATGTGGCTCCTTGGCTTGGAATTCAGGCCATTGTTTTTGCCAGGCCTGGGATTTGAACTCAGGGTGTGAGTAAATCTGTAGCACTGTGGGGGATGGGAAGATCACCGTGCTGGAAGACAAGAAAGTCAGGACTGTTCCCAGGGCCTGAATTCAAATCCTAGCACTCGAAAAAATAATATATATATATAATATTCGTATATATTTGAAATACATGATTTATATTTACATACACGTGTTTATTGCATATTGCAGTTAGTGTATTCATTTTATTTTGTGTTTTATTTCTTATGTATTTGAGAGTGAGTATGATTACACATATAACATTTTGCATCCTATTACATAAGACATAGGTTTTCCTATGTATTCTACATCATTCCTGAGACCCAGGACTTTCACAGATACGGAAAACAAGTAGAACAATTGGCTTTTCCAACAGGATTAAGTTTTTAGCAATACTCTGACTTGAACTCAGGGCCTAGCAGGCCCACTTCATGAATGGTTACATGTTAGCACACCAGTTTGATGCAAATGAAGTTGGCAGGCCAATTTGAGGACCTGAGATCAAGCCATAGGAATGACCAATATATAAACAGGTAGATGTTTAGATTGCAGTGTGTGTGTGTTTGTTTGTGTGTGTGTGTGTGTGTGCATGTGTGTATGTATTTACATATGTATATGCATCTATAAATATATACAGAGAGACACAGATAGACATTTATGTAGATTCTAGTGTATAACCCAATATAAAGAGTGATGTCTGCTACTGATTTTTATATATTCTATTACTACCAATTATTTGGTAAAAAATTATGCTTCCAATTATCATGGTAGAAGAATTAATAAAGTACTAATTAATCAATGACCTATATTTATTGCATACAATCTTATATTAGAATGACTAGCTAGTTAGTAATTCAATTAGTATATGTCAAATATTCTATTAGTGTTCCTATAGATAGGCACGAGTTTCCTAGGATCTTCAGCTGTGTGTAGGTGGCAGTCTTACGATTGATCTCAGGGCCTAGGTGTCTGGGTTTGCCTCAAGCTTCACTGACAGCCCCCCAGCCATCATCCATGCAAGGTCACATACAATTTTCAAGCCAAGTCATTGAGGCTCAGGAAGGTCACAGTGCTAAGGAAACAAAGGTAAAAACTGTTGTGTAACATTTTCTGGTTTTTCCTCCTCCATTTTTGTTAGTTTAATGTATTTTTGCCATTGCTGGGAGTTGAATCCTGGTCCTAGGATCCCTGGATCACCTGTGGGTGTACAAGCTGTACCCCAGCCTAGGGTAATCATGGTTTAATACACACTAAAATGTTTCCTTGAGCAAATGGAGCTCAGGGAAAATGTCTAGGCTCACAGTTCAAGCCTCAGTACCTGCCACAAAAAAAAAAAAGCCAGCAACTCCATGTGTCTGTGTATGTATGCATGTATTTGTATCAGTGAAGATCCAGAGTTGCTATGAAGAAAGGCACCCAGCTAGGAAATTTGCTTTGAATAGAATGATTTCATAGCACAGAGAGTGCTTTCAAGACAATCCATGTTCCGGGGCTCCCTCATTGTTCCCAGTGTAGCCTGCTGAGTCTCCATACCCCAGGCTGCCGGAGGAAGTCGGCTTCATTGTTGGAACAGGCATACAAAAAGCTTCACTCCTGTAAAGCTGCATAACAAACAATTCATCCAGGCCAATTAATGAGGATGAACGTGCGCAGGTTCTGAAAGTCAGGAGAAAAAGGCTTGTTTGTACCCCAAGCTATCTCTCTCCCCAGTGGTCTGTTTTGACAGGAAGCCTTTATTTGTGCCACCTTTTGTGGCAGGCCAAGTTCCTGCACTCATGCTGTCTTTGTAAGACTATGTTTCAGTGTTGAAACAAACTGCTACAATTAATTCAAGAGTCCTTCTGGCAGACAATTAGGGAGCTGAACATAATGGAATGATACATTTTTGGCAAAGGTGCCTCCATGTGGGGTGTGTGTGTGTGTGTGTGTGTGTGTGTGTGTGTATGCATACACCATTCCTGGTGCTTGACCTCAGGACTTAACTGAAGAACTAAAGTAATTCCATTTTAAGATCAAGCCCCCTGAGCTGTGCTGCCCACAAAGTAACCCCCAAAGAGAGCTGTGCTGCCAAAGAGAAAAATAGTTCTCAGAAAAACCGCAGGTTGCCACCAACCCTACGCACCCTTAAAGAACAGAACAGTTGCCCAGGTGTTCCAGCTGAAAAAGGGAAGTGCGATCAGGGTGGACTTAAACCCCCTGAATTGTGAACTTGCTTGTGTGGAAACCCCTTAAACTTGTTTGTTTGATAATATAAAAGCTGTGCCAATTTTATGCTTGGGGCCTCTTAGCATCACCGGTTACCAAGTGCACAGAGGACCAAACTCCAGCTTGCAATAAATGACTCTTTGCTGTTTGCATTGATCATGGTCTCTGGTGTTCTGAGAGGGGGCGTCCAAAAACTGGGCACTTTATGTGGGAGCTCCTCTGGGATAGCCCCCTCATAAGCCACCCAAATACCTGATCAGTGAGTCGTCCAGCTAGCTGGTAAGAGGGGGTGCAGCTGCTTTATGTTGAGTGTTTTATGTTTGACTTGCAAGTAGGGTTTTGGAGCTGGCAAGAAATGTTGGCAGATGTGCTACAAGGTAACCAGCAGGCCGGTGGAAGACATTTCCTGGGCCCTTGGGGAAGTCCTCCCCAGTGGGGTCTCTCTGGACTCTGTCGTCTTTTGTACCATGACTTGTCCGGCCTCTGCCACTCTGGGTTAAGGGTAGATTATCCACCTCCTGGGTATTGACTCATCGGCCTCTGCCATCCTTTGGGACAAGAACTCGTCTGGCCTCCACCACCGTGGTTTAGGGGTGGATTCGAGCTTGAGATCAACATGCATGCTCTCTTTGTCTCATTTGTAGTTGCCATTGCCATTTTAATTCAGCGCCTCTCTTTCTTTCCTTTCGTGATTCATTTTATTTCATTTTCAGATCAGTGAGCATCCTGGAGCCCCCACAAAAGTGGGGGCCAGAGGCTCCTTTCACCTCAGCCGCTCTCCCATTTTAATACTTTTGGAATTTTAGGATGACATCAAGGGTTGACTTATTCTCTAGAAGAGGAGGCAGTGGGGGAAGGGAGAACCTGCAGGATCTAGCAATAACTTTGAAAGGGGCCTGCAGGGAAAACTCTAAGCCAGATGAATCTGCCACTGACCACCAAGTGCCACCAGCAAGATCTTAGCCTCGGGACTTGGCCCAGAGGTTCTGAGTATGGGGGGGAGACTGTAAGTCTGAGGGGATAGCTTCCAGGGTCATTTTTCCCTTGCCCCAAGATGATTGGGAGTTCTCCTCCACCTTGGAAGGCCCCTGGGTCAAAGTTATCTAAAAAAAAAAAAAGAAAGAAATCCTCTGGTGGTGAGATGTTGCCAAATTCAAGGAGATCTGATTTTGTCTTTGTGGCCACTTGTCTGTCTTGTTTACTTTGGTGTCGTTTCTGTTCTATTTTTGGGGTGGGGAAATTCTGGGTGAGGGTGGCCAGCTCACTCAGCAGACTCTGATTTCAGCTTGCTGAGTGAGAATGGAGCAGTTCTGGTAGGGTTGAACTGAGGGTCCATTAGTCCCCAATTCAGCTTTTGTTGTCTAGTTCTGTTTTAGAATTGGTACCTGTTTTAAGTGTGGATTCTTAGTTTTTGTGTTTATTTATATTTTTGTTATTTATTTGAACAACTCTGGGGAAATAAAAGTTCCAGCCTCTGGCTGGGCTCAGCCACAGACCTGTTATGATCCCCTCACTGTGAGGTGTGAAAGGTTACTGGACTAGTCTGGTTCCTTTCAGGCCTTGGGATGCATTTTCTCCTTGTGGAGGCTGCCTGAGCGGAGGGTGTGGAAGGCTAAGCACCTGGTTTGGATTTTTCAGCGAGTCCTGACAATGTAACAATTTGTAAAGTGCTCTTGTCTAATATTGGATAAAATTCAGGCCAGTTTAGTTTCAGGTGACCCCGTCAACCAGCCCTTCTGCAACAGAAGGTATTCAAAAGATCTGTTGGTGAATTGCCTTGCTAAACAAGCAAGCCCAGGGAAAATGAAGCTTAACAAAGGTACTTAGTTAAAAAAAAATACTGTATTAAATTTTTGTTAAAAAACTTTTAAAAAAATCTATGTACAACTGATTTTGATTTTTGCACGCTTTAAGATGTGTGTGTTTTCTATGTGTTTGTAAACTTGTTCAAGATAAAAATTGTCAACATGCTGTAAAAATTGGGTGAGTTTAAGTTTAAAATGTAAAAGGTTAAGGGATTTAGACATTACTAAAAATTAAAAAATCTTTCACATTGTTTTAAATGGCTTTTTAAGGATTCTTTAATGTAGAAATTAGAAAATCTGTTATTTTAAAATTTAATATTTTAAAATGTTTTGGCAGTTTGGGATTTAGTTCCCTTGGCTAAAATTTCAGGATAAATATTAAAAATTTAAATGTAAAGGTCAATTTAGCACTGTTACAAAACATGACCCGTTCTGTCTATCTAAAGCAGTATTTTATTCAAACCTCCCCCACCAAAAATGGGAAAACTTAGAAGACCACCTAAGATCTACATTTAGGGGTGAAGATGAGCAGGCAGAAGTGCAGTTAAGCGGGTCAAGCATGGTGGGACCGACCCTGGGGGGGGTGCTTCATAGATGGTGGGACTGGCCCTGGGAGGAGTCCACACATGGTAAAGGAGGGCAAGCTGGCACAAACGCAGTTCATCTAACCTTAAAGAGTCAGATTGGGTGTGTGCCCATTCCATAGGAGGGGCTGAGTGGCCCATCTTTGTTCTGTCTTTTTTCCCTGCAGATAGACACTGAAAACATGATGGTTAAAATGAGTGATGTGATGATCTGATTATTATTGCTAAAACTGCCCCTTGTATGTGTTAAAATTACAATTAAAAAGGCCTTCAAAGGAGGGTTAAAAAGTTTATTTGTATAATGGAACTTGCTTTCAATGATGTTCTACAATTAGGATGTTTTTAAAAGTTATAAAGTTGTTAAGCCTAGCTTCTTGTTCTAGTAATGGTGATTGTAATTCTTTTTTTTTTCTAGATTATTATTTGTTTTTATTGTGAAAATATTGTACAAGGGGGTTACAATTACATGAGCAAGATAATGAGTACATTTCTTATCAAGCATTGTAGCCTGCTCCTTTGTTTCCCTTTCCTATCCCATCCTCCCCCTATCCCTCTACCCAAGCCTACAATCACCCCACACCAAAGTTGGAAAGTTCGTTTTCGACATAACGACTTGTACATCTCATTGTTGCAATGGGTCCACCTGTATCCCTATTTAAACGATTTGTTTTTGCTCTTACTCTCCACAAATTATAACAACATCAAATACAGTGAAAGTAGGGGTTATACCATGGGGGAGGGACATACAAAGCAACAAAGATATCATCTTATAAATGTGTTAGAAACAATCGCATGAAAGAAAACAGCATTTGAGTACATATCTTAGGGTACATTTCCCTAACATCAATATATCTGAACAATTCTGCTCGATTCAGACATATACTATTTATTGGAAAAAAGGAAAACCATGGGACCTATGTTTCTTTGGGCCTGGTTTACTTCACTTAATATAATTTTTTCCAAGTCTTTCCATTTCCTCACAAATGGGGCAATGTCATTCTTTATGATGGACACATAGAATTCCATTGTGTGTATATATATATATACCACATTTTCTTGATCCATTAATCTACTGAGGGGCATCAGGGTTGGTTCCATATCTTAACTATGGTAAATAATTCTGCAATAAACATATCCTGCTGGTACCTTTAGTGTGATCTTGTTTGTGAATATTTGTGTAAATGCCCAAAAGTGGGATTGCAGGGTCATAGGGGAACTCTATTTGGAGTCTTTTGAGGAACCTCCATATTCCTTTCCAAAGAGGTTGAACAAGTTTACACTCCCACCAACAATGCAGTAGGGTTCCCTTCTGTTCACATCTCCTCCAGCATGTGTTGTTATTAGAGTTCTTGATTATAGCCATTCTACCTGGGACGAGGTGATATCTCAATGTTGTTTTGATTTGCATTTCTTTTATGGCTAGGGAGGTTGAGCATTTCTTAAAGTATGTATTGGCCATCTTTCATTCCTCTTCAGAGAAGTTTCTGTTTAAGTCTTTAGCCCACTTATTTATTGGGCAGTTGTTTCTTTGAAGATTTGTGGTTGGGGGATTTAATGTTTTCAGTTCCAGGTATGTTTTAAATATGAGACCCCTGTCCGTTGTATGGCTAGTGAAGATCTTCCCCCAATCCATGGGCTTTCTATTGATATTGCTAGTGATGTCCTTTGTCATACAGAAGCTCTGCAATTTCATGCAATCCCA
Source organism: Dipodomys spectabilis (assembly GCF_019054845.1). Taxonomy (NCBI): domain Eukaryota; kingdom Metazoa; phylum Chordata; class Mammalia; order Rodentia; family Heteromyidae; genus Dipodomys; species Dipodomys spectabilis. The sequence continues at coordinate 2,616 of NW_024871806.1, read as the reverse complement.
TTTGTCCAACCTTTCTTTAATTTGTTGTGTTTCTGGGTTTATATTAAGAAAATTTCAGCCTGAGCGAAGGAGAAAAAGGGTTTTTCTTATTCGATCCTGTAATGTTTTCAGAGTGTCTGCTTTGACTCCGAGGTCTTCGCTCCATTGGAGTTGATTTTGGTGCAGGGTAATATATAACGATCTAGCTTTAGTTTTCTACAAGTAGTTAACCACGCCAACACCATTAACTGAAGAGGCTGTCTTTCTTCCATTCTATTTTTTTTTAGCTCCCATATTGAAGATTAGAGGGCTATAGGACTGTAGGTTCATTTCTGAGTTTCAATTCTGTTTCATTGGTCCTGAGGTCTGTTCTTGTGCCAGTAACAAGCTGTTTTGATTACTATGGCTTTATAGTTGAGTTTGAAATTTGGTATTGATATTCCTCCAGCACTGTTCTTTCTGTTGAGGATAGTTTTATCTATTTGGGGTCTTTTATTGTTCCATATGACTTTTTGGATTGCCTCTTCTATTTCTTTGAAGAATGAGGTTGGAATATTGATAGGTTTCGCATTGAATTTGTAGATAGCCTTGGGAAGTATTGCCATTTTCAAGATGTTGATCTTTCCAATCCAGGAGCATGGGAGTTTTTGCACTTCTAAGTTCTGTTTTGATTTCCTTTTTCAAGCTTTTAAAGTTTACATCATTGAGGTCCTTCACTTCTTTGGTTAAGTTAATTCCTAGGTATTTTATTTTTTGTGGGGCTATTATGAATGGAATTGCTTTCCTAATTTCAGCCACACTTTTCTCATTGTTGGCATACAGAAAAGCCATGGATTTTTGAGGGTTAATTTTATACCCAGCTACTTTGACAAAGTTTTGAATCAGCTTGAGTAATTTTGGAGTACAGTCTTTGGCATTTTTTACATACAATATCATGTCATCTGCAAAGAGGGAGAGTTTTACTTCTTTCCCTATTTGGATCCCCTTTATGTTTTCATCTTGTCGTATTGTTGTAGCTAGGCATTCTAATACTAGATTGAAGAGAAGTGGAGAGGAGACGTCCTTGCCTCCTTCCTGAGTTAAAAGGAAATGGCTTTAGTTTTTCACCATTAAGTATAATGGTGGCTGTAGGTTTGTGAAATACAGCCTTTATTGTATTGAGGAATGTTTCATGGATTCCTAATTTTTCCAAAACCTTCATCATGAATGGATATTGGATTTTGTCAAATGCTTTTTCTGCATCTATTGAGATAACCATATGTTTCTTATCCTTGCTCTTGTTGATGTGATGAATTAACTGATTTGTGTATACTGAACCAGCTTTGCATCCCTGAAATGAAACCTATTTCATCGTGGTGTATGATATTTTTTTGGATGAATTGTTGAAGTCGATTGGTCAAAATTTTGTTGAGAGGTTTTGCATCAATGATCATCAAAGAAATGGGTCTATAGTTCTCTTTCTTTGATGAGTCCCTGCCTGGTTTTGGGATGAGGGCTATCATAGCTTCATAGAATGATTTCAGTAGTGAACTTTCTCTTTCAATTTATTGAAGAGTTGGAGAAGTATTGGTGTGGGCTCTGGGCTCTGTTTTGAAGGCCTTGTAAAATTCCCCTGTAAAACCATCTGGTCCTGGGCTTTTCTTACATGGGAAGTCTCTTATTGCTGTTTCTATGTCAATGCTTGATATGGGCCTGTTAAAATGGTTTAACTCATCTTGGTTTATTTTTGGCATGTCAGTATTTGCTAGGAAAAGTTCCATTTCTGCTAAGTTTTCAAAATTATTAGCATTAAGTTTTGAGAAGTATTCCCTTATAATGTTCTGTATCTTGTTTTTTTCTGTGGTGATGTTTCCATTCTCATCTCTGCGTTTATTTATTTGGGTGTGTTCTCTTCTTTTTCTGATAAGGTTTGCTAAGGGCCTGTCAATTTTACTAATTTTTTTGAACAAGCAACTCTTTGATTTGTTGATTCTTTCTATATTTTTTGGATTCTAATTCATTTAATTCTGCTTTAATTTTAATTATTTCTTTCTGTCTACTGGATTGGGGTTTATCTTGCTCCTCTTTTTCAAGGAGGCTCAGATGTCTCATGAAATTGTTGGTTTCAAATCTCTCCAATTTGTTCATGTAAGAATTCAGAGCTATAAACTTGCCCCTGAGTATTGCCTTTGCTGTGTCCCAGAGAAGTTGGTAATTTGTGTGTTCATTTTTGTTGAATATCATGAATATATGAATTTCCATTCTGTTCTTTTCTATGACCCACTCGTGATTCAGCAGTGTGTTTTTCAGCCTTCATGTGTTAGTGGACTATCTCTGGTGGCTTTCGGTGTTGAGTTCTAATTTTATTCCCTTGTGGTCTGAGAGAATGCAAGGTATAACTTCAATGTTTCTGAATTTGGACAAGTTTGCTTTGTGGCCTAAAATGTGTTCTATTTTGGAAAGTATTCCTTGTGTTGCTGAGAAAAACGTATATTCTGATGCTGTTGGTTGGAATATTCCATAGATGTCTGTTAAATCTAGTTGATCTATGCAGTTGTTCAGATCTGTGTTTTCTCTGTTGAGTTTTTCTGAGTTTATCTGTCTTGTGGGGAAAGTGGTGTGTTAACGTCCCCAACAATTCAAGTCTTTGGAGCTATT
>NW_024871805.1:0-62047 GCF_019054845.1 Dipodomys spectabilis | reverse complement strand
GAGACTCTCAGCTCCAATTAATCAATGCAAAGCTAAGAGTGGTGGGGCTCTATCCTTGAATAAAACAGCACAAGTTCAAGCTGTAGGAGAGCATACATATGCACACACAGAGAAAGCCTCATGGACTTTCTTGTATGTGGTAGTTTTGAAACATGATCCTCAGCTTTCAGCCTCTCTTCATCCTCTCTCCTTTGAAAATTTTATTCGTCCTGTGGCTTGACCTCTGACTCTGGGGCCTATATCTTAGCTTTTACACTCAAGGCTGGTTCTTTTACCACCTCAGCCACAGCTCAAGATTTTGTGTTGTGTAGCAGGAGATAAGAGTCTCAAGCATATTCATGCCCAGGCTGACTTGACACTGCAACCCAGTTGTCAATCCAGATGTCAGCCTCCTGTGTATTAAGGACTATAATATGACCAGCAACATCTGGGTCATTTAAAAACTTTAATATGTGGTTGCTTCCACCTACTTTTCTTAATTTTTCATTTTTGCTTATCCTGGGAGTAGAAATTCAAGCTCAGATGTTGTCTAAGGGCATACATGGGACGAAACATACCATTTGGCTTTTGAGGGGAGGTTAATTGGAAAGAAGAGAATCATGTAGAGCTAGGCCAGATTCAGGAGAATGAAAATTGAGGAAAGTCCTTAACGCTCTTTCTTCCAATTTACCACTAAAAATCTGAGTGCAGTAGATCATTGAGAAAAATAGATCAAGTTCAAGCACCAGGATTGGCGCACACACACTCAGAAAGAGAAAGAGAGAGAGAAAGAGAGAGAGAGAGAGAGAGAGAGAGAGAGAGAGAGACAGACAGACAGACAGACAGACAGACAGGCAGGCAGGCAGGCAGACCGACAGACATAGGAGGGAGAGAGATCTTATGAACTCCTATACCTGAGCTTAGCTCTAAACAGTATCCTCAAATTTCAGCCTGAGTAGCTAGTATTACAAGCATAAGTCACCCATGATTGGTTCATTGAAACCTCTGTTATTGGCTCTTTCTTCTCTTCTTCTAGCCTTCTTTTCATTTATTTCATTCCTTTTGCATATGTTGGTCCTGGATCTTGAACTCATGCAAGGTCTGGCCTGATTCAGGAGGCTAAAATCTTTCCATCATGGTTTGAAATCAGCCTGGGCCAGAAAGTCCATGAAACTCTTATCTCCCTTCAATCAAAAAAAAAAAAAAAAAAAAAAAAAAACCTCTCCACAGTGTGGCCACCACACACAAAACAGTCTCCTGGAATTTCTTGACTAGGTTTGCCTTTACACTGGATCTTATATTTCAGACTCCTGAATTTCTAGAATTACAGACATGAGCCAACATTCCCAGGTTCTCTATTTCTCACCATTTCATTTTCTTCTTGTGATCCTGAGGCTAGATCTCTGGGCCAGGGCAGTGTTTCATAGGTTTTTCGCTCAAGGCTGTTGCTTTACAACTACAACCACAGCTTAATTTCTGGCTTTTTAGGCTGGTTACTTGGAGACTTATGCACTTCCCTGCCCAGGCTGGCTAGGAACAACTACTTTCAGATTTCAGCCTTCTGAGTCACTAGGCATCAACCAAAAATTTGTGGCTCATTTTGAAACTTTAATTGGATTTTATCACACATTTTTTCTTCTTCTTCCTAGTCCTGGGACTTGAAATCAGGGCTTGGGCACTGTCCCTGAACTTTTTTTGGGGGGGGGGCGGGGTCCCAGTCGTGGGGCCTGAACTCTGGGCCTGAGCGCTGTCCCTCACCTCTTCAGCTCAAGGCTAGTGCTCTACCACTTGAGCCACAGCGCCACTTCCGGCTTTTTTCTTTTTGCTTATGTGGTGCTGAGGAATCGAACCTAGGGCCTCAGGCATGCAAGGCAAGCGCTCTACCACTGAGTCAACTTCGCAGCCCCCCTGAACTTCTATTACTCAAAGCAAGAACTCTCCTACATGAGCCACAGTGCGACTTCCAGCCTTTTCTATTTATGAGTTACTGAGGAAACAAACCCAGGGATTCAAACATGCTAGGCAAGCACTCTATCACTAAGCCATATTCCCAGCCATTCTTACCCTTTTTATTTGTATTTTTATTTCCTGTGTATCCTGTTCCTGGGTCTAAAAATCAGCCCAGGTGCTGTCCAGAGGTGTTTACTCAAGACTAGCATACTAAGACAAAATGAGCCACAGCACAACTCTTGGCTATTTTTATGTTGTTTTAAGTAGCTAATTAGAGTTGAGTATATGAATTATCCTACCTGGGCTGGCTTTCAACTGTGATCCTCTGATTTGAGTCTCCTGAGTAGCTACCATCACAGGTGTGTGCCACTTATGCTTGGCTCATTTTATACTCTGAAATTGGTTCTTTCTTCTCTCATCCTTCTCTACATTTATTTATTTTATTTTTTGAATGTGTGTTGGTCTGGGTGCTGTCCCAGAAGTTATTTTCTCATTTCTGCCATTGGAGCCACAGCTCAATCTCCAGGTTTTATTTTTCTTCCTTATGGTGGTTAATTGGAGAGAAGAATCTCATGTAAAGCAAGACTCAGGAGGCTGAAATCTGAGTACCATAGTTTGAAGCAGCCTGGACAGGAAAGTCCATGAGATTCTCTTCATCAATTACCATTGGTAGAGCTCCTACACAAATTCAAGCCCCTGGTTGGCACACACACATAAAAAAATCCCCATTGACTTTCCTGTTTGGGGTGGCCTTTAAATGGTATTTTCAGACTTCAGCTTCCTGAGAGCTAAAATTATAAACATGAACCACCAGCCCCAGGCTTGTTTTTAAATCTCAAATGGTCATTTCTTCCCTTATTTCAGTTTTGTTTTTGGTAGAACATGGCTGTATTATGGACCAGGAAACTGTTTCCCAGGTTTTTCACCAAATTTCAGTACTTTACAACTACTATCAGACTTTCATTTCCAGCTTTTGCTGGGTAGGTTGAGATAAGAATTTCAATCATTTTCCTACCCCAGCTGGCTTTGAGTTGTGATTCTCATATTTCAACTTTCTGAGTAGCTAGAAATACATGCATAAACCAACATCCCATGGCTCATTTTGAAACTATAATTTTCTTTTTCTCCCATCTTTTACAATGTGTGATCTTTTTCTTTCTTTTTGTAAGTGCCTGTGCTGTGAACTCAGCACCAAGGCCTGCAGGCTGTCCCAGAGCTTTCTGTTTAAGACTAGCACTCTACCACATGTGTCAGGACACAGCTAGTGGCATATTTTTGGTTTCAAATGAGACATAAATGTCTCATGGATTTTCCTACTTGGGCTGGCCTTCAACTGTCATCCTCAGATTTCATCTTCCTGAGTAGCTGATAGAAAATTGGTAAGCTGCCAATGCTTTATTTATTTTAAATCTGTCATTGGATATTCCTTCTGCACTGCTACACTTCTTTTCTTTAATTCTTCTGTGATTTTCCTGGGGCTTGAACTCAGGGCTCTACCACTGAGCCACCTTCCCAGCCCCTCACTTGATTTCTTAAATGGAAAAAAAATCCTTCATGTGTTTCTCTTCTTAATTTTCTACCTTGAACCACTGAGACAATATGTTGCCTTTTATTTTATTTTATAGAAACCATTTGCTATGAGTTAAAATTAAGTGGAAGTTATCAACAAGCATAATCAGAGTGAAAGAAAATGTAATTAGTAGTGTGAACTCAGTGCCATTTCTATTTCACTTTTTTAAAAATATAACTCAATAAAGATTAAAGTAAAGATAACTTTGAAAATAGCTTTTAATGAGTATACTAGAAAAATAAAACAGAAATAACATGTTATTAGAGAATATAATTTTCATGAGTTTAAGGAAACACTAATGGTGTAAATATAATAAGTGTGCCTTATTGTTAAAAACGACTTATATAAATTTTATGCATTAATTGGAAAGTGGAACAAACAGCTAAATACAAATGTGATTCAATCTAATCTCCATAATTTGAACTGCAAGTATCCGAAAAGGATAGTGATTCTAGTTTTAGCTTTTAGTTTTGTTTTTTCTTACTTCTAAAGCTTTATTTTCCAGATCCAATAAAAGACAGTTGAGTTAGTTATATCTCTCAGAGATGTTTTATTTTCTTTTTAGCACAATTAACTTAATCTATTCTTTTGATCAAATTCTCAGGCCCAATACACTATTTTCTCCATTTCTGCAGAAGTGGAAAATACTTAATTAGAGTAACATTGCTTATATTGAAGGTTGGTTATGTTAAAGATTAATTACTTTCTTCCAATCTTCTTTGGGATTGATTATAAGGTGTAGGGGATTTTTTTAAAGGATGTATAACATGAAAATATAAAACTAAAATAATATTTTGGTATTATTGCTGACATTTTTAGCATTCCAAATAGAATAGCTAATTTCATCACTCAAAGCAGTATTGTAATTATCTTAAATAAGAAAAATACTAATAATCCAGCTAAAGCTCTATTCTGTAACATTATTTTCTGTGTAATGTGTAAAACAATATATAGTTCTTAAAAATTTAATTAACCACAGACATACATATGTACTAGACCAACTTGTAAATATTTGAATATGAGATAACATCAGTAAGATACTTGAGAAAGTTCTTAAAGTATTATAATGGACATAATCCCTGTGTGCATGTAGCCACTCAAAAACTATGTCTAATCAAACCAGCCCCAATTATAGTTATGACCTCAGATCTGTCTCAGCCATAGCATATAAATTTTGATCCTTTAGGGGCTGGGAAGGTGGCTCAGTGGTAGAGTGCTTTCCTTCCATGCACAAGGCCCTGGGTTCAATTCCTCAGCACCACATAAGGAGTAAAAGCCAGAAGTGGTGCCATGGCTCAAGTGGTAGAGCACTCGCTGTGATTTGAACAGGTGAGGAACAGAGTCCAGGCCCAGAATTCAGGCCCCACAACTGACAGAAAAACATAATCTTTTAAAACCAAAACTTTGATAAATTAAATTTACTGGTTTATTTGAATAAAGAATGATTCGTGAATTGGTAAGCACACACTAAACAGAACTCATAATCAATAGAATTTGGGAAAACTCCACTTAGCAATGTCATTAGTGAATTTTGGAGCGTCAAACAGAAGAAAAAATCTTATTGGCTATAGTAAGCATTTGCTTATTTGCAGAATATTCAACTGGCTGCCTATGATTGGTTGATCCTCAATTATGTTTAATTAGGTGAAACTTGGCTATTAACTAGAAAAATATACTCCAAAATTAGTTTTCAGTGTGTTTATGCAATAAGCTGCAGTTAGTTATGTCTAATCTCAGTGTACTTACATGTTACTTATTTAATTCAGCAGCTTCCAACACAAACAGGTCCTGAACCAATGAGAAAGATGATTTCATATGCTGCATCTTTCAGAAACCAACACTTAATATCTGAGCTTCCATTATGATTTTATTAGTTTGTGGTATAATCTATTGTTCACTTTAGTGTGCTCTGATAAGTCAAGCTTTAATTGCACTACAATTGATAAGAACCAGCCATCTGCAAGGAGCTTAGAACCAACACATTTTATTCACAAGTACAAAAATAAAAATATATTTTAAATATAATTACATAAAATATATGGAACTCAAATCAGATGTTGAATAGATCTATCATGTTTCTTGGATTTGTCTTAGATGTTTTTATGTTCTTTCTCTATAATATGTAGGCTGTCTTCAATCCTCAAGATTCTATCTTCTGCATGGTCTAACCTACTGTCAAGACTTTCTACTTTGTTTTTTATTTCTTTTCCTTCTAATTGGTCAGCTTTAATGACTTCAGATTCTTTGTTGGAGCTTTGTTTTAGATCTTGTATGAACTTCTTTACTTTCTTAATTTGGTGTTCTGTGTTTATTCTCAAATCACTTAATAGATTGGTTATGGATTCCTTGGATTGCCAATCCTTCTATTGGGCTCCACTCAGCATTCCCTTTGTGGTATCCCTGACTTCTTTCAGCTTTCTGTTTATGGATTCCATCAATGCCCCTATTGATCTTTGTCTATTCTCATCCCACTCTCTCAATTCCTGTATTAACTCTTTATTAGCTTCCTCACGTTCTCGCAATTTCTGTAGTTCTCTTTGAGTGTTCTCAGCTTGTTCACGCCATTCCTGACTTTCTCTTTGCCAGCTCACACAATTCCTGTCTATATCTTTGGCTGATTTCAGCCTGCTCCCGCAATTCCTTCATTTCTCTTTGACTGTTCTCAATCTGCTCACACAATTCCTGTATCAATCTTTGAGTAGTTTCCTCACACTTATGAGATTCCTGTATTGACCTTTGGTTTGTCTCCTCTCTCTCCCTATCCCACTCAAACTGAGACCTTTGCAGGTTTTCAATCTTTTCATTTACCATGTTTACCTATAGTGTTTGTAGAGCTTTTTGGGAACTCTCCTCTGGATTATTCATTATCTGTTCTGTCCCCTGATTGTCATGAGTGGGAGTTTGAGATACCCAGACTTGTCATTTTTCTCATGCTTTTTTCCAGCTTGTTCTTCCCATTTGGGATGAGACTAACACTAGTTTTGTGCTAGAACACTATTTTAAGGCAAGCATCAACCAAAGTCCATAGTTACACAGTCAAAAGTTTGCAGATACATTCTTGATCAAGACATACAATCTATTCAACATCAAACAACTATGTATTAATGGGCTATGAACAGCAAAGGAGAATTTGGCAAACCAGAAATTATTATGTTTAGGGCGAATGTGGGGAAAAATAGGATTAGCGGGATGTGGAAAGGTGAGGGGAGAGTGGAATTAACCAAGTCCTAATCTCAAAGAGGGAAATGGATTGGAAAGAATGATAGCAGAGAGAGAAAAAAAGAAGATAAAGAAAATGGGGAAACAAGAAAAAAATGGAAAAACAAAAATTTAAAATTAAAAAGTTAAACCCTTAAACAGTGCAAGTTTGAGGATGTAGTATTCAGAGAAGAATGAGGATGGGATGAGAGGAGGGGAGGGATACAAAGGAGACATGAAAATCTAAAAATTAAAAATGTTTAAAATATTAGCTGGGTGCTGGTGGCTCACACTTGTAATCCTAGCTAATCAGGAGGCTGAGATCGGAGGATCACAGTTCAAAGCCAACCCAGGCAGGAAAGTCTGTGCGATTCTTATCTCCAATAAATCACTAGAAAACTGAAAGTAGCACTGTGACTCAAGAGGTAGAGCCCTTGCCTTTAGCTGAAGAGCTGAGGGACAGCACCCAAGCCCAGAGTTCAAAATAGTTTAAAACATTACATGTGTATAAAGAGGTAATACTTCTATTAAAGAATTTAAGTCCAAGAGGTTTTGAATTGAGTAATATATTTCTGGATTAAGTGTGTACACAGGGACGATAAGATCTAATAATCGAGGACAGGTATATCTGAGGATGAACAGAACAGCAATTAAATCACGCAGAAAAGAACGAAAGAGGGCAAGAAGTGAAAAGAATGAGAAAGAAAGAAAGAAAAAAGGGATGAAAAGTCAGTAGAGATAAAAGGCATGAGACAAAAAATAGAAAACAAGTTTTTAAAAATCATTAAAAGTTAAAATTAAAAATAATGTACAAAAAATGTTCTTTGATTTTTTTTGAGGGGGATGGGAAGATCCTCTGTCTCCCTTGTGTCCATAACCAGTCTGTAGGTGGATGCTGGTCTGCTTGTGGTGTTTGGTTTTCCTGTGGCTTGATTGGTTACTTAAGCCAGTTTGTTTGGGCAAGCAGAAAAATGTTCTGCTTTACCCAGGATTTTGAGATCCTACTCCCAGGCTAGTTCAGTGGGAAAGATCTGCTTTGAGTATCACAAAAGAGGGAGATGGCTTGTTTCTTCTAGTTTGGAGATGCTGTGATGAGGATAGGTTCTGGGTAGAGTTGAAGCCTTTCAGCAAACAGTAGCTTTTCCCTGAGGGGCTACCTTCAGAGACACTCTCAGAGCCCACCTTGGAGCATTTATCAGGGTTTTTGTTTACTGAATTTTAATTGATTGTTTTGGCTGCTGTAGGGAGGGGCAGCCTCTAGCTCTGTTTACCTAGTGAAGAAAGCCACTCCTCAGGGGCAGAGTTAACTCTGCCTGGACTGGATGACTTTTTCCTGGGTGGAGTTGAGCCTGACAGGTCAGGTTAGGGTCCTGTGACCTGCTAAATGACTCCTGGGTTTTCTCCCAAGGCCTGAGTTGGAGCTGGTGGCTCAGCCAGGCCTTTGTCAGTATCAAAGATGGAGATCTCTGGTATACTCATGCTGCCAGAGTGTTGGTTCCTGGGTCCTCTCTGGTCTGCTATCTGCAGGATAAAGATATCTGCTCCTTGTCAGTTCTTGCTGGCGTTGAGAAGTATCTGCTCCCCAGCCTCGCCTGGTGCCTTTGTCCTGGACTCTCTGTGTTGTAGGTATGCTGGTTATGGCCGCGGCTGCCACTGCCACAACTGCAGCCACAGCTGCCGGCAAGTGCTCTCCTTGTCTGGATTTTCTCTCTCTGGCCAAACTCTCTGTACTGTGATGGCACACTTGGTGTAATTCTCTGGCCTAGGAGTGTTCACTGGAACACTAAAACTGCTTTCTATCGAGAGCTTATTTAGCCTCCAGCTTCTCCTCCGCCATCTTCCCAGAACCTTGTGGATTCATTTTTCTTAGCATCGTCTTATATGATCATATGTAACATAGCTATTGAGCTATTCTGCTTATCTGCTAATATTATTCTAGATGTATACTACTTATTACACATCACAAAAACCATGGGACCTATGTTTCATTGGATATGGCTTACTTCACTTAGTATGATTTTTTTCCAAGTCCTTCCATTTCCTTACAAATGGGACAATGTTATTCTTTATGATGGAAAGAATTCATATATATATATATATTCATATATATATGAATATATATATATATGAATATATATATATATGTATAACTTTTTGTTGTTGTTCATGGGGCTTGAACTCTGAGCCTGAGTGCTGTCCCTCAGCTCTTCAGCTCAAGGCTAGAGTTCTACCACTTGAGCTACAGTGCCACTTATTGTTTTTCTGGTACTTTATTGGAGATATGAGTGTCAAGGACTTTTCTGCCCGGGCTGGTTTGAAACATGATCCTCAGATCTCAGCCTCCTGCGTAGCTAGGATTAGAGGCATGAGCCACTGGCACTCTGCATATATCTCATTTTCTTGTTCCATTCATCTACTGAATGGCAGTTCATTTTCTATATACTGTCTAATGAATACCACTGATGCATTTGTTCTCCCTTTGTCTCACTTTTTCTGTGCCCCTCCCATCCTTCTAATGACAAATAAACTACCAAGGAAGAATAAAGGAAAAGACAACAAAAACAGCAGCAGCAAAAAACAAAATCTCATTTTCATTTCTTGGAGTTTATATCTTTAAATATTATTTTATATGACCAAATGCACATAGTGATTGTTTCTTTTTGATCTGCTGCTACGAACATCTGTCTATGGTCTCACTTTGTGGTGGGTGACTTTTTTATTTCTGCTGTTGTTATTCTGCCATTAAAATATGATTTTTTAAACATTTTGCTTTGTTTTCTGTAAGCTTCTGGAATTTCATATAAATTTTGTTTAATTTTCAACTACTACCATTTGAACAGCTTTTCTAACTTTTGTATTATTGCTTCTCTGGTATTCATTATACATATGCTATATCTTCAATAATTATCAGATAGATGTCTGTGCTATTTCTTTTAATTCATTCCTTTTTCTATCTCAATTTCAGTTTGGTAACTCTCTATTGAAAAGGCTTTAAGCTCACTGATTCTTCATATGTCTTTTTTCCACTACACTGATGAGTTCATCAAAGCCCTTTGTTTTCTGTTTTATATTAATTTTGTCAATGATATTTTAAAAAATCTTTCTAATATTACCGTCTCTCTCATTACCTGTATGTTTAATTCATGATGTCCAATTTGTTCACTACAGCACTCCTTGTAGTAATTATGATTATATAATTCTTTGAAATTGTCAGTATGATAATTATTATATTGGATTAAAAATTCATACATGTTTTCTGAATCTGGCTCTTAGTCTCTTAAATTTTTGTTAAAAGATAAAAACATCCAGTACATAGAATACAAGTAAAACATGCCTTTAGTATTAGGATTTATATTTACCTGGCTGGGCATTAAAATCCATTTCACCTGTGCTGTACTTGTAGATATTAAATGTTCTTTACTTTTTATATTCTTGTGTTATTTATTCCCCCCTGCTGGATTTGGAGAAAAACCCAAAACACCTTGCTGTTATATAGCCTTTGTTATATCACCATCAATCACTTATATCCGAGCCCTGGGGTAGGTTTGGAAGGTATCAGTGAAGATATTTGCTTTGTATTTCATACCTAAGTTTCTCTTGCTTTCTGTTTCTCTCTGTTATCCCTGTCCTGCAAACATCACCCCAGTCTCTCTCTTTCTCTTTCTCTCTCTTCCTCTCTGTCTTCCTCTCTCCCTCTCCACTATTTTTGAGCTTTGATTTTCCTAATTCATGACAGAAAGGCAAGAAGAGACTGGGGTTTCAAACAATCCTTCCCCTATTTCAAATCACACAATAGTGACACCGTTTGTCTTAACCAGAAGCTCATTGTTGCCAAGGACAAGATATTTTGGGAGCCTCTCTTTCTTCGGATGTCAGAAATTATTATATTCTGAGCATTGTTATGGGAACTTGTCAGAACTCTTATAGGTACATTTCATAGAAATATATCCTCATTACTCCCACTAAAGAAGGTTCTCACCAAGTTGTAACTGAACCTACTTCTCACCCAGTGTCTAGCAACTTAAAGATGTTATTGTGTGTGAGAGGAAAATGAATTAGTTTGAACATGGGTTACCCCAACCTTTCTTTGTGTTAACAAGCCATCACAAATGTATTATCATGCTCTGGGGTTAATAACATACCAAATTTATAAGGATTAACCCTAAAGGCATTGAAAATCTGAAAATGAATATGATTTTTTGATTTAAAGGCAATTTCTAATATATTAAACCTGTGCACGTTCTTAAACATAATAAATAAATGAAGCATTCTATACATGTATGAATGACATGGAGGCAATATTGAAGTAGACTCAAACTCACGGGAATGAGAAAATATTATCATATTATCTAAATTATACAATGAAACCTGTGGTAGCTATCTACCCACATATTCTAATAACAATATCAGAGGAAAAGTATCATTAGAAAAGTCTTTTTATTAACTCATAAATTTAAATTTTCCCTTAAACTTGATGATGTTTTAAGTCATGGATCTACATTACTAAAAGTAGAAAAGTTATTAGCAAGCAGATCTACCTGATGTGACATTTTACAAATTTCTCTGCCAAAGTTTTCTATTCATTATTATAATTGACTTCTTGCTGTGATTCCCATTACTCAGGGCAGAAGAAAGTCATTTCTGGATAAACACAATAAAACATTCTTATTGAATTTGGTTCCCCTTTTCTGAACTCAACTTCATCTTTGTTGATTGGTGCATTATAAAATTAAAATAAAACCGGGCAACAGTGGGTCATGCTTTTATAATGCTAGATACTCAAAGGCAGATATCTGGAGGAGGGAAGATCAAAGCCAGTGTAGGAATAAGACTTATGAGACTCCATCGCTGATGGTTCTAGCTATGACTATCAGCCATGAACAAGAAAACTGAGTCAGAAATTAAGTCCCTATGTTCAAACACATCCATCATCACCAGCACCACCACAGGAAGTGATACCAGACAGAATACACCATGTGTTCTTACTTTACCATTGAAATGTGATCTCTGACTACAGGTGATACTACCATGATATCAAAACTTACTGAGTTAACCAGATATGCTTTATTTGAAAAGGTGAAATATTTCTTCTACATCTGTATCAACTTACACTTATTGTGTGTCCAAAATGGGAATGAGGACGACTTTTCCCATCTTGAACATCGTCTCTATTTTAAAACACTGGAGGATTCCAATGCCCAAATCTCATAATAAAAGAACATGGAACATGCAGTAAATGTGTTCATTATTAATCCTAACATCTCTCCTTTATTTATATATATGTTCAGTGTTAATCCTAACATCTCTCCATAATATTCCACAAAGTCTTACAGAAAAGGTCAAGAGACTCATCTCCAGTTAATGAAGACAAAAGCCAGGAAGTAGAGGTATGATTCAAGTGGTAGAGCTACAGCTTTGAGTGGAAAATCAAAAGTGATAGAATCTATATATGATCTTGGACAAGAGTACAGGCTTTGGTGACGAATATGACATTGACAAATGGATTTGCTATAGACATATACCTGCTAATAGTTTGGAAAGTTTTGTTGTTGTTAACTTTCTGAACTGAAAGTTTTCCTCAAATAACTGTGGTTCTGACTGCAGCAATATTGATAGCTGATTTTGTGATCTTGGATAGGGAATTCAATGTATCTCTCTGATGACATATTAGGTTTACCAAGACTCTTAGGAGAGGAAATATGAAATATCATTTAATAAGAAATTTCATTTGTGTCCAAGCATTGGTGGGTTCATGACGGTAGTCTTAAGTATTCAATGAGGCCAAGATCTTAGGATTGTGATTTGAAGCTAGTTAGGGCAGAAAAGCTTGTGAGATTTTTGTCCCCAAATAGCTACTTTAAAAATCCAGAAGTGGATATATAGCTCAAGCATTAGAGTGCCAGCCTTAAGTAAAAAAGCCAAGAGAGATTGTGAGACACTGAGTTCAAGCCCTAATACCCGAAGAACAACAAACAAATGATCATTCTTTAGTATTTTAAACCATGGTAAACGTTCTCACATTCTGACACAGTCCCTAAATTCTGATACTTGTAAAACAACATCTTCAACACTTAACAAAAGTAAAAAAAGGGAAAGAAAACTTCAAAATTATGTAATAAATTTATGCAGAACTTGTAAATTTTCTTGACCAATTGTGTACTATTCTCTTCCCAGGCCACCACACTGCTTAGATCTCCTGGCTTGCCCTTGCAGTATATCACTATACATATCACTATATATATACATATATACATACATATATCTATATATATATGTATATATATAGTGATATGTATAGTGATATACATATATATGTATATACACATTATATACATGCACTATATATATATATGTCTATATATGTCTATGTATGGGTTTTTTTGCAATATATTTAGTATATCATGAATAGGCACCAACTTCCAATCTGTACAGTCTTCACGCAGGTTCTGAATGACCAAATACTAAAGAATTTGTCTTCTGAAAAATAGACCAGAAGAGAAATGCCTTAGAATTATGATTTAAAAGACCCTATTAAATACTTTAGTGCACTAAAGCAGTCATTAATCTTCAGAATATTGATCCTTGGCTAAATGTGTCCTGGCTACAAAGACATAAGACATGGACCTCTATTCGACCAGGAAATGTAAAGCTTAGAGCCAGTCTTAATAATCCTTAGAAGACAGATGGCTTTGGATGGTGTATCAGTCAGATTAAACAGGGGAAATAAACCACACAGTAATTTAAACAAGGGGGAAGTTCAATAGAAAGAACTATGAATTATAGGAAAGTATTGGAGTACTACAGGGTTGGCTACCAAAATAAGAATAGTTGCAAAAAATATAGACACAGAAATGTGGGAGAGAGAGCAAATCATTGTGGGCTCACAGAATGACAAAGAGTTGCTATGGCTGGGCTTTTGGAAACATACTGTCTGCTTGGACATTGCTGGAGTTTGCAGGTGACTGGAGATGGCTAGAAGTGTTCTGCTTGGTAGAGAATCTAGGTGCACTACAACAGCTTCTCCATGAGCACCTCAGAATGAACCCAGAATGTGAATGCAAAACACTTTGTGCTACATCTTGCACCCCCTGTAGGCTTTCATCTAGGAATTCTGAAGCGAAACAATTAGGTGAATGTGGAGCTCCTTTGTGGCATGCAGTGCTCGTTTTATATTGTATGTGTGCTTATGACTGACCTTAGCCTGAATACTTACAGTTCTTCATCTTCAAATTCCCTTTATGGTAAATAGTCCCTCTTTTGTATGAGAGTCCACGCCAATGATACCATCACTCTTTAAGGATTTGAGTAAAACTTAAATCTTTACACACCTTTTTTTCTCTCTTGGCAAATAACACTTCTCAGAATCAATGATTATTTAAAATGTGTTTCATAAATATTTTCGCTCAATTAATAAGTTATAATTTACAAAAATAAAATAAAATAAGTGAGGCAAGGTCTGAAACCACTTGCATTCACATCTATGAGGCAACAGCAATAAATCCATGTATCCAGTTGGATAAGATTCAGGAAGGAAACAGAAATAGAAGAAGCATCTTTAAAGATATCATACAAGTCTTACTTCATGTGTATTTTTTCAACCTTTTTATCTAAGATTGTATTCACTGATTATAATTTCTCTCCATCCCTCTCTCCCTTTTTTCTCCCCACTCTCTCTCATTCTCCCAAATCCTTTCTCTCAATGCTCCTTTCTACTTTGTTTTTTTTTGTTGTTGTTGTTGAAATAGGTATTATGTAAGTCTTACTTCATGTGTGTGTTTTCAGATATTTTTCTCATCTAGTCTTTTATTCGTTGATTACCATTTTTCTTTCACGACCCCTTACTTCCTGCCTTTTCCCTTCCTCCCTCTTTGCTGTCTCTCCCTCTCCATCTCTCTCTGTCACTGTCTCTGTCTCTCTCTCCAGCTCTCCCTCTCTCCCTGCCTCCGTTCTTCTTCTTGAAGACATCTAATGTAATAGACCCTGTCTTGGGAACTTGTACATTAATGACAGTTCATTTCTCCTTGTCTTCTTCGTCCTCGTCCTCATCCTTCTCCTTCCTCGTCGTCGTCGTCGTCGTCGTCGTCGTCGTCGTCGTCCTCCTACTCCTCCTCCTCCACCTCCTTCTCCTTCTTCTTCTTTGTTCTCTTCTTCCCAACCCTTTTTAAAAAATAACTGATTAGAATTCATGCCCTTTTGTTTGCTAGGCAGTGCTCCAGTACTGAGCAATATCCATAAGTAATTTCCAGTGTTTAAGTATTCTTCACTTAGGGGTTCAAAACTTTTACACAGATCAAAATGGACCTTAATTCTTCTACCTGAACCTCTCATTGTGAAGACTACAAGCATGTTTTACCATGCTCAACAGTTTTGTTTTGTTTAGTTCTTTGAGTTAAGGTCTTGCTAACTTAGTACCTAAACTGTCCTGTAATTTCAGAGGCAAGGATTGCATTTTTGTTTTTTGTTTTTGTATTTTTTTTTTAATTTTATTTTATTTTATTTGAGAACATACTGTACAGAGGGGTTACAATTACATGGGCAGGATAATGCATACATTTCTTACCAAGCATTGCAGCCTCCTCCTTTGTTTACCCTTCACCTCCCTTCCCAGCCTCCCCCCTCCCCCCCACCCAATCATACCCCCCCTCCCCCCCCACTCCGACATTGTAAAGCTGGTTTTGACATGACATTTTGTACTTCTCATTGTTGCAACAGGTCCACCTGAATCCTTAAACGACTTGTTTGTCTCCGTCTCCTCCACATGTTATACTGACATAAAATATAGTGAAAGCGGGGGTTACACTGTGGGGGAGGGACATACAAAGCAACAAAGAAATAATCTTATGAATTCGTTAGAAACACATGCATGAAAGAAACAAAAACATTAAAATACATATTTGAGGGTTCGTTTTCCTAACATCACATTATCTGACTTTTTCCGCTTGATCATACCTATACTAGATATTGCAAATAAGGGAAACCATGGGACCTATGTTTCTTTGGGCCTGGCTTACTTCACTTAATATAATTTTTTCCAAGCCTTTCCATTTCCTAACAAATGGGGAAATGTCATTCTTTCTGATGGAGGCATAGAATTCCATTGTGTATATATACCACATTTTCTTGATCCATTCATCTACTGAGGGGCATCTGGGTTGGTTCCATATCTTAGCTATGGTAAATAATGCTGCAATAAACATAGTTGTGCTGGTAGCTTTAGTGTGGTCTTTTTTGTAAACATTAGGGTAAATGCCCAAAAGTAGGATTGCTGGGTCATAGGGGAGTTCTATGTGAAGTCTTTTGAGGAACCTCCATACTGCTTTCCAAAGTGGTTGAACAAGTTTACATTCCCACCAACAATGAAGTAAGGTTCCTTTCTGTCCACATCCCCTCCAGCATCTGTTGTTGTTAGAGTTCTTGATTTTTGCTGTTCAAACTGGAGTGAGGTGATATCTCAATGTTGTTTTGATTTGCATTTCTTTTATCCCTAGGGATGTTGAACATTTCTTCATGTGTCTATTGGCCATCCTTCTTTCTTCTTCAGAGAAGCTTCTCTTTAAGTCTTTCGCCCACTTACTTATTGGGCAGTTCTTTCTTTGAGGATTTGTTGTTGGGTGGTTTAATTTTTTGAGTTCCAAGTATATTTTAGATATGAGACCCTTGTCCGTTGTATGGCTAGTAAATATCTTCTCCCAATCCGTGGGCTTTCTATTGATCTTGCTAGCTATGTCATTTGCCCTGCAGAAGCTCTGTAACCTTATGCAATCCCATTTGTCCAACCTTTCTTTGATTTGTTGTGTTTCCGGGTCTCTATTCAGAAAATTTCGGCCTGAGCCAAGGAGACCCAGGGTTTCTCCTATTCCATCCTGTAATGTTTTCAGAGTGTCTGCTTTGAGTTAAAGGTCTTTGATTAATTTGGATTTGATTCTGGTGCAGGGTGATATATAAGGATCTAGCTTTAGTTTTCTACATGTAGTTAACCAGTTTTTCCAACACCATTTACTGAAGAGGCTGTCTGTCTTCCATTCTATTGTTTTAGCTCCCTTATCGAAGATTAGATGGCTATAGGTCTGTAGGTTCATTTCTGGGTTTTCAATTCTATTCGATTGGTCCTGAGGTCTGTTCTCATGACAATACCAAGCTGTTTTGATTACTATGGCTTTATAGTAGAGTTTGAAATTTGGTATTGATATTCCTCCAGCAGTGTTCTTTCCGTTGAGGAGCGTTTTTGCTATTCGGGGTCTTTTATTGTTCCATATGAATTTTTGGATTGCCTCTTCTATTTCCTTGAAGAATGAGGGTGGAATTTTGATAGGTATTGCGTTGAATTTGTAGATAGCCTTGGGAAGTATTGCCATTTTCACGATGTTAATCTTTCCAATCCAGGAGCATGGGAGGTTTTGCCATTTTTTAAGTTCTGTGTTGATTTCCTTTTTCAAGATTTTAAAGTTTTCATCATAGAGGTCCTTCACTTCTTTAGTTAAGTTAATTCCTAAGTATTTTATTTTTTGTGGCTATTACAAATGGAGTTGCTATCCTAATTTAAGCCACACTTTTCTCATTGTTGAAATACAGAAAAGCCATTGATTTTGGGGGGTTAATTTTATAACCTGCTACTTTGCCAAAGTTTTGAATCAGCTTGAGTAATTTGGGAGTGGAGTCTATGGGATTCGTTAAATATAAGATCATATCATCTGCAAAGAGGGAGAATTTTATTTCTTCTTTCCCTATTTGGATCCCCTTTATGTCTGCATCTTGTCTTATTGCTGTAGCTAGGCATTCTAATACTAGATTGAAGAGAAGTGGAGAGAGTGGGCATCCTTGTCTTGTTCCTGAGTTAAGGGGAAATGGCTTTAGATTTTCACCATTGAGTATAATGCTGGCTGTAGGTTTGTCATATACAGCCTTTATTGTATTGAGGAATGTTCCATGGATTCCTGATTTTTCCAAAACCTTCATCATAAAGGGGTGTTGGATCTTGTCGAATGCTTTTTCTGCGTCTATTGAGATAACCATGTGGTTGTTATTCTTGCTCTTGTTGATGTGATGAATAATATTAATTGATTTGCGTATATTGAAACAGCTTTGCATCCCTGAAATGAATCCTGTTTGATCGTGGTGTATGATTTTTTGGATGAATTGTTGAAGTCGGTTGGCCAAAATTTTGTTGAGAAGTTCTGCATCAATGTTCATCAAAGAAATGGGTCTATAGTTCTCTTTCTTTGATGAGTCCCTGCCTGGTTTTGGGATGAGGGTTATGATGGCTTCATAGAATGTGTTCGGTAGTGAGCTTTCTCTTTCAATTTCATTGAAGAGTTGGAGGAGAATTGGTGTGAGCGCTGCTTTGAAGGCCTTGTAAAATTCCGCTGTAAAACCATCTGGTCCTGGACTTTTCTTAGCTGGGAGGTCTCTTATTGCTGTTTCTATTAAAATGCTTGATATGGGCCTGTTAAGATAGTTTAACTCATCTTGGTTTAGTTTTGACATGTCAATATTTGCTAGGAAGAGGTCCATTTCTGTCACGTTCTCAAAGGTATTAGCATAAAGTTTTGAGAAGTATTCCCTTATAATGTTCTGAATCTTGGTTGTTTCCGTGGTGATATTTCCATTCTCATCTCTGAGTTTATTAATTTGGGTGTGTTCTCTTTTTTTCTGATAAGATTTTGTTAAGTTTTTCGAAGAACCAACTCTTTGTTTTGTTGATTCTTTCTATAGTTTTTTTGGATTCTAATTCATTTAAGTCTGATTTAATTTTGATTATTTCTTTCCGTCTACTGGATTGGGGTTTACCTTGCTGCTCTTTTTCAAGGAGGTTTAGATGTGTCATTAAATTGTTAGTTTCAGATCTCTCCAATTTGTTGATGTAGGAGCTCAGAGCTATAAACTTGCCTCTGAGTACTGCCTTTGCTGTGTCCCAGAGGAGCTGGTATTTTGTGTGTTCATTTTTGTTGAATAGCATGATCATTTGAATTTCCTTTCAAATCTCTTCCATGACCCACTCATGATTCAGCTGTTTGTTGTTCAGCCTCCATGTGATACCCGACTTTCTTTGGTGGCTTTTGGTGTTGAGTTCTAATTTTATTCCCTCGTGGTCAGAGAGAATGCAAGGCATAACTTCAATGTTTCTGAATTTAGACAAGTTTGCTTTGTGGCCTAAAATGTGGTCTATTTTAGAAAACGTTCCATTTGCTGCTGAGAAAAACATGTATTCTGATGCTGCTGGGTGAAATGTTCGGTAGATGTCTGTTAAGTCTAGTTGATCTATGCAGCTGTTTAGATCTGCGGTTTCTCTGTTGAGTTTTTGGCGAGTTGATCTATCTAGTGGGGAGAGTGGTGTGTTAAAATCCCCAACAATTAATGTCTTTGGCTCTATATGGGATTTGAGGGAAAGTAGTGTTTCTTTGATAAATTTGGGTGCTCCATTGTTTGTCGAATAGATATTTAGAAATGTAATATCCTCCTGAAGGAGAGATCCTTTAATTAGTATGTAGCGACCTTCTTTATCTCTTCTCACGAATTTTCATTTGAAGTCTATTTTATCTGATATTAGGATTGCAACTCCTGCCTGTTTATGGGGTCCGTTTGCTTGGTAGATTGTGTTCCAGCCTTTAACATTGAAAATGTGTTTGTTTCTACGGGCAAGATGTGACTCCTGCAGGCAGCAGATAGAAGGTTCTTGTTTTTTAATCCAACTAAACAGTCTATGTCGCTTAATTGGAGAGTTCAGTCCGTTAAAATTAAGAGATAGGACTGAGAGGTATTTGGGAGTTCCTGCCATGTTATCTACCTTCTTGGGGGCTGCGAAAACTGGGTTCTTCCTATGGTTCTTGGATTCTCAGTTTGGGTGCAGTTTCTTGGCCTTTATTGCGGTCTTGTTGGTTTCCTATGTGTAGGACATCTTTAAGAATCGTTTGTAGGGCTGGTTTGGTGGAGATGTATTGTTTCAATTTTTCTTTGCTATGGCAGGTTTTTATTTGGCCTTCAGTTATGAAGGAGAGTTTAGCTGGGAACAGTATTCTTGGTTGATAGTTGTTTGTTTTTAGGGCATGGCATACATCATTCCAGGCTCTTCTTGCTTTGATTGTCTCTGCTGAGAAATCTGAGGTGATTCTAATTGGTTTCCCTTTATAGGTGATTACCCTTTTCTCCTTGACAGCTTTAAGGATCTTTTCCTTGTTCTGAGTTGATCCTGTGTGGATTATAATGTGGCGGTGGGATGTCCTATTCTGGTCTGGACTATTTGGGGTTCTAAAGGCTTCTTGTATCTGGACAGGCCTATCTTTTTGCATGTTTGGTAAGTTCTCTGCTAGGATCCTGTTAAACAAATTTCTGAGACCATTAACTTCTGTTTCTAGGTGCTCCTCTACACCCATTATCCTTAGATTAGGCCTTCTGATGGTGTCTTCCAACTGTTGGATAGATCTATCATATTTCTTGGACTTGTCTTGGATGGCTGTATGTTCTTTCTCTATAATATCTAGGCTGTCTTCAATCCCTGAGATTCGATGTTCTGCATGTTCTAACCTGCTGTCAAGACTCTCTACTTTGTTTTTTATCTCTTTTCCTTCTAATTGGTCAGCTTTGATGGCTTCAAGTTCTTTGTTGAAGCTCTGTTTTTCGTCTTGTATGAATTTCTTTACTTCCTTAATTAGGTGTTCAGTGTTTGTTCTCAAATCATTAGTTGATTGGTTATGGTTTCTTTGGACTCCCATTCC
Organism: Dipodomys spectabilis; assembly: GCF_019054845.1. NCBI lineage: Eukaryota > Metazoa > Chordata > Mammalia > Rodentia > Heteromyidae > Dipodomys > Dipodomys spectabilis. The sequence continues at coordinate 41,638 of NW_024871805.1, read as the reverse complement.
TTCTGTGGGGTTCCATTCAGCATTCCCTTTGTGGTCTCCCTGACTTCCTTCAGCTCTTTGTTAATGGATTCCATGAATGCCTTTAGTGATCTTTGTGTGTTCTCTACCTGGTCTCTCAATTCCTGTATTACTGTTTGATTAGCTTCCTCCCGTTCGTGGGATTCCTGCAGATCTCTTAGAGTGTTCTCAGCCTGCTCACGCCATTCCTCCCTTTCTCTTTGAGTATTCTCAAGTTGTTCATACAACTCCTGTATCAGTTTTTGAGTAGCTTCCTCACGCTTATGATATTCCTGTATAAACTTCTGGGATGCCTCCTCTCTCTCCCTATCACGCTCATACAGAGTCCTTTGTACGTTGTCAAAATTTTCATTTATCATGTTTGCCAGCAGTGTTTGTAGAGCTATTTGGGAACTCTCCTCTGGATTATTCATTATCTGTTCTAACCCCTGATTATCAAGATTGGGAATTGAGATACCCGAATTTGCCATTTTTCTTGTGTTTTTCCGGCTTACTCTGCCCATTTGAGATGAAGATAGCACCAGTTTTGTGCTAGAACACTATCTTAAGGCAACCATCAACCAAAGTTTGCATTTTTACAGTCAATAGTCTACAGATACAATCTAGTTCAACAGATACATCTATTCGACATCAAACAACTATATGTTAAAGGACTTCGAACCGCAGAGAAGAATTTGGAAAACCAGAAATTATTAGGGTTAGGGAGAGATGTGGGTAAAAAATAGGAATAGATTGTTGTGGGGAGGCACAGGGAGAGTTAACTATGTCCTAATCACAATGCAGGAAATAGGTTGGGTAGGATGCAAGTAGAGAGAGAGAGAAAAAGAAGAAAGGGAAAGGGGAATGAAAAGAGACCAGAAAAAAAATGGAAACGTAAAAATGAATGTTATTATAGAGATTAAAAGACCATCTATTTAGAGAGGAATGTGAATATGTTGAGAAAAATGGAGGGACATAGAGGAGATGTGAAAAACTTTAAAAAAATGCTTAAAATATTATATAGGTATAAAGAGGTAGTACTGCTATTAATGAATTTAAGTCTCAGAGGTTTTGAATTGAGTAATAAGTTTGTGGATTAAGTGTGTACACAATGGGGGATAGGGTCTACTAGTTAACTACGGGTTTATCTGAGGATGTGCAGGACAAGAGTTAAGTCACATAAAGAAGAACAAAAGAGGAAAAGGTGGAAAGGATAGGAAAGTGAGAAGAAAAGATCAGAAGTTCAGTAGAGCTAGACAAAAAACAAAAAGATAATTAAGAATGAAAGAAAAAGAGAAAGAAGACAAGAAAAAAAAGGAAAACACACATTCACGTTTTTCCTAAAATAAAAATTATGAGAAAAAAAAGTTACTGGAAAACAATTATTTTTTCAGAAGAGGCAAAAATTAAAGCTTAATAAAAATTTTAGAAAAGGAAAAAAAAATTTTTATATATATAAGGTAACAAAAAACGAGAAAAAAAAAACAAAACGAAAAAAGAAAAAAAGAAAAGAAGAAGAAAAAAAAGTTCTTTGATTTTTTTTTTTTTGGGAGGGGTGGGAAGAGTCCTGTATCTCCCTTTTGTCTGTAACCATTGTCTGGTTGGAGTCTCTGGTCAGCTTGAGGTCCTGTGGCTTGATTGGTTTCTTAAGTCAGTTTGTTGGAACAGGCAGAAAAATGCGCTGCTTTACCCAAGATTTTGAGATCCCCCTCCCAGGTTAGTTTACTGGGAGGGTGATTTGCTTTGAGAATCACAAAAGAGGGGGATGCAGTGATGGGGCTAGGTTCTGGGTAGAGTTGAGGCCTTTCAACAAACAGTAGCTTTTCCCTGGGGCTATTTTGTGAAAAAAACTCACAGCACCCAGCCTGGAGCCATTCTCAGGGTTTCTGTTTTTCAATTGATTGTGGTGGCTGCTAGAGGGAGGGGCAGCCTCTGGCTCTGGTTACCCAGTGAGGAGAGCCACTCCAATGGCTGGCGCCTGAGCTGGGTGACTTTTCCCTGGATGGAACTGAGTCTGTGATGTCACTTCGCCATTAAGTTCTTGTGACCTGCTAAATGACCATTTTATTCCAAGGCCTGAGCTGGAGCTAGCCGCTCCTCCGAGCTTTGTCGGTATCCAAGATGGAGATCACCTGTGCTGGGTGGGGGGAGGGGTGGCCTTCCCTCCTCTGCTCCCTGAGAAGGAGTGAGGAAGTCGGGCTTCTACTCACGCCGAGTCTTGGATCCTGGGTCGTCTCTGGTCTGCAAAGTGCAGGATGAAGTTGTCCGCTCCTTGTCGGTTCTTGCTGGTGTTGAGTAGAATCCGCTCAAAAGATTGCATTTTTGAAGGAGTGGTTGGGTGAAAAAATTAAAAACAAGTTAGCAAGACCTCCTCTCAATTTAATTCACACTTAACTAGTATAGTGGTATGCAAATGCAATCCCAGCTATGCAGGAGATCTATCACTTATATAGAAAATTGTGATCCTGACCGAGGTAAAAACAGAGGAAGGACCTGTTGGAAAAAATACATAAATAAATAATGAATGAATGAATGAAGGGTCTGTGGTGTGCACCAAGGGAAAAAAATTGTAAATGAAAAAGAAACTGTGTTCAAACCCCTGGCATAGAATTTAAAAGACTATTTGAGAACTATTAGAAAACTGTAAGATAACAATTTCTCTATGAATAAATTACAAAAGACCATAAAACTGTGTGAGTCGGATTCTAAAAAGAACATAAAACTGGTGGAGACACCTTAGTAAATGTCCATAGTGCTATTTCATTTATACCACAAAATTCTTATATTAGAAAGTAATAAATTCTGAAATCAATCATCTACTAAAATTGGGCTTAAGATAAAATCAGAGTAAGTGTAAGCAAAGAAATAAAACCTTTAATGAATCTCTTTAACATTGACAATGTTTGTTTGATATTCTGGTCATAGGGCTTGAACTCAGGACCTGGGTAATATCTCTGAGCAATTTCACTAAAGTCTAGCACTCTACACCTTAGGCCACTGCTCCATTTCCATTTCTTTGATAGTTAATTGAAAGTAAGAGTCTCATAGTCTTTTCTGCCCAACTTGGCTTATAGAATTGTGATACTCAGACTGCAGTCACTTGGGCAGTTTGGATTACAGGTCTAGGAGCCAGGGTTGCCTTGTTGATGTCATTCTCAGGTATGATAATAATCAGATATCCTGTGATGACTTAGATTCCTAAAAAATTCTTGCTTCCCTCCATGGTAATCTAGAAGGTCAAATTTCCGATGGTATTCAAAATCACCTTCCCCAGTAGCACAGTTCTTTCTTTTCCTGTTAATACAGATGCAGGAGGAATCCAAAATGGCCTGCATCATGGTTAACTTCCAGTTCAATGGCATTACTGTGAAATCATTTTCCTCTTCAGAAAGACCTAAGCACTATCAAAACATAAGCTCAGTAGCAAAAACTTTCTAGTAGTTTCTGAGAGTTAATGAGCAATAGCTCTTCCATTTGTATCTTTTACATCTATACCGGTGACTCTTAGCTCTGGAAGAAAAATGTTGTGGATTAAAGGCTGATTCCAAAAAGGTATATAGGACCATGCCTCAGTCCTGTATGGCATTGCCAACTAGTAGTGACTATAATTGGTCCTTCAAAGAGTTGACCATCTGTTTCCTTATTCATTGAAATGGGATAGTATGTCACATGGCAAGAATTCATGCCATCACATGACAGAGAATTCCATGAGCATGCAACTGTTACCATACTTAATTTTCTGTGAAGTGAATTTTTGGGTCAAAAGCAATGTTATATGGGCTTTCCATCATGTGGACATTTTTATGCTACTTTGAGCAAAAGCTTTTTTGTGCAAGAAAATAAGTCTGTATTTAAGGTATGTTTAGATTCAAATGAAATTGCATCAACTCTTCCACAATGGAGAAGGTCCTCCTCAGGGAATGGTGGACTACTGGGAGCTCAATGTTAGTGTCTGCTATTGCAGACTAGATGTTTAGCAGGAGTTATTGGCAGGTCAACATTGCCAAGGAGAATCCATGATGCTGAACTTATATATAACCACTGTCTTGCATCTCTGACTACTTGGCCCATGAGCCCATTGAGAAACAACAGATAGATAGACTAAGTAGATGACTGGATTCTCTAAGCAGGTATAGATATCTGTTCTTGGCAAGAATAGGTATGATTCTCATCAGCTAACTTCCTCCTTCGCTGAGGTCACTTTCAGGTGAGCATTCCTGTGGGAATTCACAGATATCTTCCTACATATGAGAAGTGCACACAATTACTTGTAGCTCTTCTTCACCTAGAGAAGTCCATGCAGAAACCTCATTAAGAACTTACCTTGTTAAAAATTCCAATCATTCAATGAGTCCATTTAATATTTTCAAGTTCTAGACTATTCTACTCACTAAAATCTTTTCATTGTCCCATGTATCAGTACATCATAAAATATTTGGCCATTTCTCCTTAGTAAAGAGAACAATTAGTGTCTCTATTTGAGGTCCGGACCATCAAAAGAACTGTTATTTACCGTTTTTGTTGGCTGTAGAATCACAGTTGACTACTTTCATGTGTATATTATCTGTGGGTTATACAAAACTATCGGTAAACCATACCTAAATATCCCATTCTTCAGTCAGGTGCCCACAAACCTTCTCAAATACTCATTGATGTCCACTTGTGTAGAGATATCGTGACAGCAGGATGGACAATGGGCATTTCAAGGAACTTTTTCATATAAATAATTTGTTTTTAAGACCTGCTTTTATTCTACTTATTTGTGAAAATGAAATGTTTATATTAACATACAACCTTATTGCTTGGTGAATCAGATAATACTCAATTCAAAATGGATATCACAAGCTGCATTGTGAACTATAAATAAATGATCAATCTCCACAAAAGGCCTTGTAGCAAGCTAAGAAATTTATTTCAAAAATGAGGAGGGTCATTTTTTCCTTAAATAGTATCAGGTCTTTTGCCAAAATTTAAGTACCTGCACAGTGATTCATACATATAGTAAAGGCTCTAACTAGCATTCCTTCTCCTTCATTCATCTTAAAGATGAGCATCTTGACTCTGCCAACACCCTACCCTAGTCCATAAATCTTGAAGGGTCTTAAATTTGCTACATTTCATTTCCTGCTGGACACTAAAAATGTGTCACCAGAAACTACAGACAATTTGCTTATGTTGGTTCATCAGGACTAGTCAACTTAAGGCCACCATTGCAAGGGACTAATATGATATTGTTTGAAAGAAAATGCTAGGATTTACTCCTCTTGCCTTTTATTTATTTATCTTTTTTTTTTTATCACAGTGAAATTTGATCTCAGCGACCTGTGTTTGCTAGGCTGGCACATCACCTCTCAGTCATCCTCCAGCTATGCTCTTTGTTGATTATTTTTTAGATAGGAATTTGATTCCATCCTGGGCAACCTCCTGGACTATTATCAGACTACTTTAGTTCTTCCTTCTGATTTCAGAAGATTGCCAAATTGTCTAGCTTCCCTATATTAAGCTGGAGTCTTTCAAATTTTTCTTCCGGGGCTAGTCTGGAACCATCATTTTTCACTTCTCCTTGTCCCATGGAGTATGTAGTGACTGGTGCTCATCAATGTGTCTATGTACAGGTAGAGAAAAGGTCTTGACAACTTTTCTGCACATACTTTTCTCAAAACAGAATTCTTCTATCCTAGCTTCCTAAAGAACTAAGATCACACGCATAAGAATCCAAGTTACATGGTTTTTATTTGTTGAATGTCATTAATGCATTATTTAGTGCTCTTTTTGTGGTCCTGATCATGAATTCTTGAAAGAATATTAATCATGATCAGCTTGAAATTTTCAATTAGATAATTCACATTATTTTTGTAGAATTTCTATAAACTGATAACTAAGATATTTTAAGTGTGACAGAGTTCATATACATCTGCTTCTTTTCTTAATACAATAGGTATACTTAGCACAATTACAGTTTTTTTATTATCCTATATAGGTAACTTCAATATTGCTTATTAGTTGCTAAGTACTTATACAAATACTAAAACAAAATTGTGGATAGAAACAAAACTTTTTAAAATCACTGAAATGTAATTATTCAGGTCAAGGTTAATTAATTTTAAATTTGTTGAAATATATTGGTAGATATTAACTGATTTCAGGGAAGCCACAGTTACTATTCCGTGGTAGAGGATCTTTCTTACTCAACTAGTTATACATAAATACCTATTTCATTTTGTAATTACTAAGGATTAACACATATACATCTAATTTTATTTTAGGCATTAGTGACTGCTAGTTAAACCAACAAAAATAGTATTCAACCTAAATACAATTTTATGAACAAATTATTTTACATTTAGTAATTGTTAGTCATGCATGTAAAATTTTTATGTATTTAGCTGTTTGCTCATGGCTCATTCCTGCAACGCTAGCTAATTAGATCTAAAGGTCACTTTTCAAAACGAGCCAAGGCTTAAAAGTCCATTAGACTCTTATGTCCAATTAACCAGCCAAAAGCCAGAAGTGGAGTTGTGGCTCAAGTGAAAAAGCATCAGCTTTGAGTGAAAAATCCAATGAAGAGCTCAAAATCTTCAAGCATTTTTATAGGCACAAAAAATAATAAAAAAGACGTGTGCCTGTGACTCATGCCTGTAATCCTAGCTACTCAGGAGGTTGAGATCTGAGGATCACAATTCAATGCCAGCCTGGGCAGGAAAGTTCGTGAAACTCATCTCCAATAAACCACCAGAAAAGTGGAAGTGGTACTGTAGCTCAAGTGGTATAGCATTAGCCTTGAACAGAAGAGCTGACTTACAGCACCCAGTCCCAGAGTAATAAGTTAATATTAAATTTATATGTTGAAAGTTTTGCAATTATTTAAAATACAGCTAGAATCGCTCTCATATTAAACATATTAATTAAAACTGTACTTTTATTTTTAGTTCATTAAAAATATTAAAATCTTGGGAAATAAAATTAATGTTTCCCAAGGCTATGTGATAGCCTGTATGATACTTAAACTCTTTGACATAAAGTTCCCAGAGTAGAAGGGATAGGTACCAAGATAGAAATCAAAGATGCATATATAACATCTTCTATGCCATGGGCACAGGTGGCTCATGCCTATAATCCTAGCTATTCAGGAGGCTGAGATCTGATGATCACGGTTCAACGCCAGCCCTGGCAGGAGAGTCCATGAGTCTCTCATCTCCAATAAACCACTAGAAAACCAGAAGTGGCACTGTGGCTCAAGCGGTAGAGCATTCTCCTTGAGCTGAAGAACTCAAGGATAACACTCAAGCCCAGAGCTCAAGCCCCACGACAAACAAACAAACAAACAAAAAAAGATAAAAGAAAAAAAGAAAAACCTTCCATAGTGATGGCCATACTTTAATCCTAGCTAGTCAGAAACCTGAGATCTGAGGATCATGGTTAGGAAGTCTATGAGAATCATAGATTCTCATAGCATTTTAGATGACCTCAAAGAGTCCTTTCCATATAGTACCATGCTTTAGAAAAGAAATTCATCAACAATACTAGCTACCTTAATCCTAATAATGGTGAAATAAAGCAATAAAATTATTCTCCTTTAAATGATCAAATATCTTTGATTAATTTAGAGTTAATGTAAACTGAAAATTAATTTATGCATTTTTCTTCATTTTTTAAAGTGTGAGCTTTTCCTTCAGGTATGACTTGTGTACATAAATGTCATCCTTTCTCACACTTATTCAGTAGGGCTTTGTCCCAATACTAGCAAGCTAGGTGAACTCAGTATCATTATTGTTTGTAGTATCTATAATTTATATCCAATCTTTCTCTGATGGAGTAAAACTGGATGACACATTAAAAACCTACCCTATATGAACAATTTTACACTGCCTGTGAGTGCAAGAGATAACAACAAAATGAATGTTATAATTCACTTTCCTCTAGAAGAAAATTATAATTATAAACATTTGTGAATATCATCTATAAACTTAAGTTAAATCTCAAATAAGTTCTGTGGGCTGTGTTCTGTTTTCTCCATACGTATGCCAAACACTAGCATAATTCCAGTACTTGTTTATTTACACATCAAATGCAATAGATACACAAATTCCACTACACTTAGAATGCAATCTCACTAGCATTTAACACATGCAAGCAGAAGAAAACAGTTTAAATGTTTTGATAGAAAAGAACAAAATGTAAATAAAAAAGAGATTAATAAAAGTAGCAGAAAAACTAATGTAAAGTCACTCAGAAAAATACAAAAGCATGAAAATCCAACTTGTTCTTCAACAAAATAACAAAATAGAAAACTGCAAGGCTGAGTAAATCTGCTTCTTAGAAGTAATAAAATGGAATTGAGCTGCAAAACAAAGTCATTACATCACAGGTCAAAATGGGTTAGAATAACTCTAGATGAAATGATAACCTGAAATTCCCAGAAGTTAAAAGAAAAGAAAGGAAAAATGGAAAAGAATGTAGGCTGAACTGAAACTCAGAGGAAGTGTGAAGTTCATAACTAAAACTGAGAGCTGTAAACTAGCATGGCAGAACTGGGTTTCCCCCAGTTAAGTATTTGCTATATGCTGTTATGATTATGTAATTCAGTTTGAATCCTGGTATTGTGATCCTCACAGAATTGCTTCTTTGACCAGAAATGCTGTCACTATCCATGATCTTTTATGCTTTCATATACATCTTAGAGATGATTTTTCAATTAAGTAGGGAATGGTGTTGAGCTTCTGGTGGGTACTGTATTGAATTTGTGGGTTGTTTTGATAGAATAGACCCTCTAGTCCAGGGTTGGGAATGTGGCTAGTGGTAGAGTGCTAACCTAGCATGCATGAAGCCCTGAATTCGATTCCTCGGTACCACATTAAAAAAAAGAAAAGCTGGAAGTGGCGTTGTGACTCAAGTGGTAGAGTGGTAGCCTTGAGCAAAAGAAGCTCAGGGCCCTGAGTTCCAGCCCTAGGACTGGCAAAACAAAACAAAGCAAAACAATCAATTTCCTCTAGTCCATGTTCATAAAATATCTTTATATCTTCTGATGTCTTCCTCCGATGTCTTCCTCCCTCCATCCCTCCTTCCCCTCTTCCCTCTCTCTTCCTTTCTTTCCTTCTTCCTTCCTTCTTTTAACTCTCTCTTTCCTTCCTACATTTTTCTATCTTTCTTTTTTATCTTTTCTTCCTACTTGGAGAATTTTTTCATGTCCGTGGTTAACTTTATACTCAAATTTCTGAGACTACTATTAATGGAATTGTTTTATTAGAAATTTTTCTATTCCAAATGTATCATCCTAAGTACTTATGAAAATATTTTCTTATATAATTTTCATAGTATAATTTATAAAATCTTCCAAATAACACATTCCTTATGATGTTCAATATGTACAAGTTGTCTTTTTTAGTTACTATAATTATAGTGTTTTGTAACTATATTAATCTCGTGAAAGAAGCAACAATTGACTTAATATTTTCATTTTAGGATATTTTATATTTATTGATTTTTTTGTTTTATGTGCAACTTTTTTCAATGTATATTCCTTCATGTTTTCTTCTTGTGATTTTTTTTCAAAAATATTAAAGATTGGCTATATATCCTTGGATTTCATCTTTTGTCTAAGGAATTAATTTACTACTATTTGTCTTGGTTAACCATTTTAGCCTCAATGCTCAATTATTTTTCTGCCAGGCAATCTTTAATTTTCAATTCTTTTGACTTATTCTTGGTAGATATTTATATAATTGCTTATATAGGTTTTGTTTTGTTTTCTTTTCTTTTTATGGTCAGTTGTGGAGCTTGAACTCTGGGCTTGGGCACTGTCCTTGCATTCTTCAGCTCAAGGCTAGCACTCTACTACTTGTGCCACAGCGCCACTTCCTGATTTCTGAGTGATTTATTGGAGATAAGAGTTTCACAGACTTTTCTGCCTGGGCTGAATTTGAACCTCAATCCTCAGATTTCAGCCTCATCAGTAGCTAGGATTACAGGCATGAGACAATGTCGCCCACCTTGTATAGAGGTTTTTTTTTAACCTTACCGTTTCCTATATCATACCCATTACAGTTGTAGAATGTGCTCAATGTTTTGACTTCAATATTTTAGAATTTCTTGATTTTTATTCAATTAAATATTCCCCCCACACTCAAATGTAGTGTTTCATGTTCAGAGAAATATTCTATCTTTATAAATTGTATTGTGCTTTCTAATTTTGTTCTGATACCATCTTTGTTAGAAAATTTTTGTTCTCTTCCTTTCTTCCTTCTCTTTCTTTCTTTCTTTTTTTCTCTCTTTCTTTCTTTTTCTGACTTTTTTTCTTCCTTTCCTTCCCTCCTTCTCCTTCTCTTTCTTTCTTTCTTTCTTTCTATTTGTTTGTTTCTTTCTTTTTCTATTTGTGTTTGTCCTGGAGCTTGAACTCTGCCTTCTGGGTGCTGTCCCTGAGCTCTTTTTCTCGCCTATTACTATATACTACTTGAGGCACAGCTTCACATCCAAACTTTGGTGGATTACTGGGGATAAGAATCTCATATTTTCTTGTTCCATTCATCCATTGACGGGCATCTAGGTTGATGTCATATCTTGGTTATAGTGTATCTACAATGGAATACTACTTATCCTTTAGAAATAATGATATTGAACCATATATAAGGAAATGGAAAGACTTGTAAATGATTACGTTAGGTGAACTACATCAGACCCTTAGAAACACAGATTGCATGCTTTCCCTCCTGACTAGAAACTAGAATGTGCTTATAAATATAGGTAAAATCACTGTGTGGCAAGTAAGTGAAGTATAATAGAATCTACGGGGAATGTAAATAATATAATTATTTAGAAAGGCTAAGGAAAAGCCTACCAAAATGGATACTAGAAAATATATACTTGCAAGAGACAGAGTGGATCAAGAAGAGGGGGGTAGAAGAATGAATGGGGGAAATAAGTAGAATGGAGACAAGAATGCAATGAATATGTCACAGAACTGAGAAAACTAAGAGGAGTGTGTGGAATTGGGGATGAAAATCTTGAAAGGATGACTCATATCAAGATGCATTATGTACATAATTTTCTTTGTTAACTGGCAAAAAAATCAAGCAAAACCTACAAAATTAAGAAAAGTAAAGGAAGGGAAGGTGTGAAGAGGTGATTGAGAACGTTTATTTGTTTATTTTTTTATTTTGTTCGTGGGCCTGAACTCTGGGACTGGAGCTCTTCAGCTCCAGGGTAGAAATCTACCACTTGAGCTACAGCACCACTTTGGCTTTTTCTGCTTTGTGGTGCTTAGTAATCACACCCAGGGCCTCATGAATGCAAAGCAAGCTCTCTTCCCAGATACAAGGGTAGGAATATTAAAACAGGTGACACTGATTTTCTTTTTATAAGACACTATATTCATAAAATGCTCTATTGAATTGCAACTCCTTTGGACAACTACCTGAAATAAATAAAAATATATATTTGTGAACAGAAGGAACAAAGAGTATCTTAATATTCTCACCTATGCTAGCTCAAACTGTGCTCCTCAAATCTCAGCTTCCTGAGTACCTCTGATTTCTCCAGTTTACAGCAAGAGCCACTGGCTATGAAGTTTTTTTAATGCTATTTTTCCTACTTTTCTCTTTCTTTTGTTTTTGTTTTGCTATACTATGATCAGTTTCAGATATTTGTACATTCTAGGCAAGCACTCTATCACTGAGCTTCAACTCCAACATCCTCTTCACTTTTACACCAAAACAATCTGTTATCATCTACTACAGTGATATGAAGGTTTTTCTATTTTTCTTCCTATTCTACATGCATATAACACACACATACACATACATAACTCATAAATACATAGAAAAGAGAAAAATGTTAATTATATTTAAGCAGAATTGTGTTTCTATCAAATTGACTTAATTTTTTGTTATGTTATTACTCATGAGAAATTATTTGTTATGTGTAGTACTTTCACTTTGTCACAGTCCTGACATTTTTCTTCCTTCATTTAGCACTTATTTGAGTCATTTTCAATCATGATTTCATTTCTTCTTCTCGTGTTTGGATTCTTTTGTTAAATCGAGTCAAATCTATTATCTCCCACAGAATTCAATCTTTTGAACATCCACAATAGTGTGAATATTTCACCTTAAGACTCAATTCGAAAATACTTTTAACACTCCATAAGACCGTGAGGTAAACTCTTTGGAAATTAAATATATTTCTACCTCTTTAGAGCATGTTCATTCATACAGATGTTTAATGGCTATGACATATTCATCATAACTTAGCTGCTGCAGGAGGGATAGAGATGAATGGAACACTCACATCATTACCTCATGCCTGCAATATTCTGGTTCGAAGTAGGCCCCCCAAATTTATACCTCCTTTGTGTTTGCTGGTAGTTCAAAGAGTTATGAAAGAAAATTAAGTAAGAGATGGAAGGGGTAATGAAAATTGGGATCTATGCTCCTTTTATATGTCAATATCCAAGAAAAAATACATAGTCCTGTATGATAGGAAATCTTATTAAAAAAAATTTCTTAATAAAGGGTTAAAATCTGAGGAGACACAGGTTGAGGTGACCTCTGGAATATCGAACCAACAATGGAAAATGTAAAGTTTCTCTGGAGAATGTGAAATATTAAACATGACATTATGAAAGATGGCTAACTTATCATTGTAGCATTATATGAAAGCTTGTTTCACAAGTGTTTACAGTTGAAGACATCACAGATTGCTTTGTGGATTGACCTTTCAAGACTGTAAGTATGGCTAAGATTTTTAATACATTCTGCGTAGTCCTTGAGCTCAAAATTCTGTGCATTGGAAACATTTCTGTTACAGCTTCTGTTATCAGTGAATGCACATGTGAGAACCTTTCCTTTATGTCAGTCCCCAGTTCGATTTTGCAGGATCTGACACAAGTGACTCCAGTATAATCCTGACAATTTCACCTAAGGAAGGATTTTTGAAGAGGCCCGGTGATATGAGGCTAGGAGCCATGCAGGTTCTTGGTGAAATATGTATATGAACTAGGAGAAACAGCAAAGGCCAAGCTCTGTGTAAAAGCATGTGTCACTCACGGAAGTTTATTCTTGCAAAATCTCTACAATCCTTCCCCTGATTTCCTATCCAGTTAGTATGCATCATTGGTTCTTTCTCTGGACTTGGATTTTTCAAATTTAAGATAATTTGTATGTATTTACTATTATTTGCATTGTATTCTCATAATTCATTTTCTTATTTTTTCCCTGAGGGATATTTTTTTATTTTCTACAAAACATTAAATAAAATTGCAAGAATACAGTGAAGAATTAATAGGTGCATACCATGTATTAGACAAATAAACAATCTGAGAGATCTATTTTTCTGATTGCCTTTATTCTTATTTATCTGCTAATTACTGGAAATTATAGTCAACACATAAAATTTGACCAAGTTTATGACTATAATTAAGGTGTAAAGATAATGTCAAATATATGTCAGGCTAACAATGCATCACATTTATATTCAGTCATTATTATGTTACAAGTTGTTTAAGCTTCAATTATGCAATTAATTAATTCGGTCTTTTTGTACTAATACTCAGAAGAGTCCATCACACCTATTGGTTAATTGAGTAAAATCTTAAGCATATTTACAAGAGAGGAAAAAACTCATTATTCTATAGAATTATACTTATCTATTAAATGTCTCTTTCCTTTTAGTTGCTCTCTCTAGAATAATTTTTTTTCTTTTTTTTTCTTTTTTTTTCTTTTTTTTTGCCAGTCATGGGGCTTGAACTCTGGGCTTGGGTGAAGTTCCTCAGCTCTTCAGCTCAAGGAGAACACTCTGCCACTTGAGTCACAGTGCCACTTCTGGATTTTTTTCTGGTGGTTTATTGGAGATAAGAGTCTCACGGATTTTCCTCCCGGGGTTGGCTTTGAACCACAATCCTCAGGTCTCAACTTTCTGTGTAACCACGATTACAGGCGTGAGCTACCAGTGCCAGGCTATAAAATTACTTTTGATTTATAAAAATTAGTTAATTCAATCTCTAGAATATTTTCCCCTAGTAGATAAATAAAGATAAAAGAAAGATAAACCATACATCTGAGAAAATGACATACTGATTACATACTTGTTTTCATGAAGAGTTCCTTAAACATAGACATGTGGCATAATCATCTGTAATAGAAAATAAAATTATATCAAATAGTTCATGACTAATCATTTTAACTAACAACTGATTTAATAAATTTTACTATCCATCCTAGACTAGAACTATCTGTTAAAAAGAGACACACATATGTCCAGATACTCATTTATTTAAAGTATAATAATAGAATACTTATTACATGGTTTTCTGTATACTAAGAAACATTAAATAATTCGAATGATCCACTATAACTTCAATGAATTCACCATAGAGAATATTTTTAAAGATTTTTGTGGAAAGTTAATTGAGATAAAAATATAAAAATAATATTTAAAGTGATAGATAAAATGTTTTTCTAGTGATTATATTTAGTACAGTCTGTTCAAAGAGAATTACAATTTATATCTGAAAATATCATGGTGTGTATGATAGATGATATGGGATAACATCCTTGAAGTATGAAGCTCAAGCATAGTGCTAACAGTGGCTCCTCAAGTTGAGTGAGGATAGTATGTAGCAAATTACTCAACTCTTCAAGAAGCAGCACATTTATTTTAACTGGCTTAGAGAATATTTTAGTTGAATAATTAGGTTGCAACTAATTACCTAAAGTATCCAGTTCAACTTGTCAAACTTGTCTTAAAATGCAGCCAATATTTCTTTGATGAGAAGGAGAAATTTCGAGCCAGAAATATCTCCATCACATATTTAAAGCAACATTCTCAAATTGCAGGGTAAAGTTTTAAATAAAGTATTTTAGTCTCTAATTTAAAAAAAAGGAAGAAAAACCCTTGGTTTCTTTAACTTAATTTTTATAAGAAAAAAATGAAAAGAAACAAAGCATGAATTTTAAAACTTACCTAGACATTTTAATCTCTGTATGTGTGTGTGAGTTGTGTGTGTGTGTGTACAGTTTATTCAATTCACCACCATTCAGCAAGTGTTTGGACATTATCCTAATCTATATGGAGCTGAAAATCAAAATATACACACACACACACACACATATGCACAAAAAATCATAAATCATAATTTCCTTCACTAAGGTGTGAACAAAAACTCAGGAAATTTTACCAGAGCTAATTAATTCATTCTGCTTCAATAACATTGTAGTAGTCATGTGATAAGGCGCCTGTCTGAAAATTAGATGTTAGTTTGAAGTGCTAACATATTAAGCTGAATTCAAACCATCTCAAATCGTCAGTAACTAGCATGGGTTTTCATTTTGTTAAAACAGTTCCAGATTTCAAAGGATCAAATATGCAAAAGCTGGGTAATTTGAGGAAAATAATTCTGAAACGTGATTAGTTGCTAAAGTCTTTTCTCAAAAAAGATCTATGGAGCTAGTTTATTTGTGTGTTCTTAAATCAGTAAATTGATATCATGTCATTTAACTGGGCTAAACTGAGCTAACACAAACACAGTGAAGTTCTTAGTAAGCTGCATTTTTAAGTTATATACAATAAATAGCACTTCTAACGAATGGTATGAATCAAATAATGGAAAATATTGGAAGAAAATTCACTGTAACATATTTCTAAGCTTACAGAAAATATTCAGGCTAAAAAATTAAAATGATTAAAAACAATGGATACACTGGGGATATTTAACTGATCATTATTTGTTGATTCGTGGTGATAAAATAAGAAGAAAAGCCCAGGTTTCACACATAAATAAAACGGGTTTAAATATATATTTCAGGTATGGAACATACTTTCTTTGATATGACTGAGAATAAGGCAAGTAAACTTATCTATATCCTTCCATTGCTACATTTTATTGTAAGAATACCACAAAACAGATTTCCAGCTAAGACTGTTTTAAGGCATGATTATGGAATATAATAATTATATTATAAATTGAATCTCTGTAATAAAGTAACAGATACCATGTGTGAATACTATAATGAAACCCCATTAAAGCAGTAACATTTATTTTTAAAAGGTAAATATAAAATGATCTGGTCATATCAAAATGACCCTTTGTACAACATAATTTTTTTTAGTTTAATTTTACTTTATTTGTGAACATACTGTACAGAGCGGTTACAATTCCATGGGCAAGATAATGTGTACATTTCTTACCAAGCATTGCAGCCTCCTCCTTTGTTGACCTTTCACATCCCTTCCCAGCCTACCCCTTCCCACCCCAACCCAATACTTCTCCTTCCCCCCTTGCCCCCCTCCCCCCCCCTCCCCGCACTGACGTTGTAAAGCTCGTTTTGGACATGACAACTTGTACTTCTCATTGTTGCAACAGGGCCACCTGTATCCTTAAACAACTGGTTTTACCCCATCTCCTCCATAAGTTATACTGACATCAAATATAGTGAAAGCAGGGGTTATACTGTGGGGGAAAGACATGCATAGCCACAAAGAAATAATCTTATAAACGCGTTAGAAACACATGCATGAAAGAAAAAAAACATTAAGATACATATCTAAGGGTTCATTTTCCTGACATCACATTATCTGACCTTTTCCACTTGATTCGTACATATACTAGATATTGCAAATAAGTGAAACCATAGGACCTATGTTTCTTTGGGCCTGGCTTACTTCACTTGATATAATTTTTCCAAGTTTTTCAATTTCCTAACAAATTGGGCAATGTCATTCTTTCTGATGGAGGCATAGAATTCCATTGTGTATATATACCACATTTTCTTGATCCATTCATCTACTGAGGGGCATCTGGGTTGGTTCCATATCTTAGCTATGGTAAATAATGCTGCAATAAACATAGTGGTGCTGGTAGCTTTAGTGTGGCCTTGTTTGTAAACATTTGGGTAAATGCCCAAAAGTGGTATTGCTGGGTCATAGGGGAGTTCTATGTGAAGTTTTTTGAGGAACCTCCATACTGCTTTCCAAAGTGGTTGAACAAGTTTACCACCAACAATGAAGTAAGGTTCCTTTCTGTCCACATCCCCTCCAACATCTGTTGTTGTTAGAGTTCTTGATTTTTGCCTTTCTAACTGGAGTGAGGTTATATCTCAATGTTGTTTTGATTTGCATTTCTTTTATGGCTAGGGATGTTGAACATTTCTTCATGTGTCTATAGGCCATCCTTCTTTCTTCTTCAGAGAAATTTTTCTTTAAGTCTTTCGCTCACTTATTTATTGGGCAGTTGTTTCTTTGAGGATTTGTTGTTGGGGGGTTTAATTTTTTGAGTTCCAAGTATATTTTAGATATGAGACCCTTGTCCCTTGTATGGCTCATAAAATCTTCTCTCAATCCGTGGGCTCTATATTGATCTTGCTAGCTATGTCATTTGCCCTGCAGAAGCTCTGCAACTTTATGCAATCCCATTTGTCCAACCTTTCTTTGATTTGTTGTGTTTCCGGGTGTCTATTCAGAAAATTTTGGCCTGAGCCAAGGAGACCTAGGGTTTCTCCTATTCCATCCTGTAATATTTTCAGAGTGTCTGCTTTGACTTCAAGGTCTGATTCATTTGGAGTTGATTCTGGAGCAGGGAGAAATATAAGGATCTAGCTTTAGTTTTCTACAAGTAGTTAACCTATTTTGCCAGCACCATTTACTGAAGAGACTGTCTTTCTTCCATTCTATTGTTTTAGCTCACTTATCGAAGATTAGATGGCTATAGGTCTGTAGGTTCATTTCTGGGTTTTCAATTCTATTCCATTGGTCCTGAGGTCTGTTCTTATGACAATACCAAGCTGTTTTGATTACTATGGCTTTATAGTAGAGTTTGAAATTTGGTATTGATATTCCTCCAGCAGTGTTCTTTCCGTTGAAGAGTGTTTTTGCTATTCGGGGTCTTTTATTGTTCCATATGAATTTTTGGATTGCCTCTTCTATTTCCTTGAAGAATGAGGTTGGAATTTTGATAGGTATTGCATTGAATTTGTAGATAGCCTTGGGAAGTATTGCCATTTTCACGATGTAAATCTTTCCAATCCAGGAGCATGGGAGGTTTTGCCATTTTTTAAGTTCTGTGTTGATTTCCTTTTTCAAGATTTTAAAGTTTTCATCATAGAGGTCCTTCACTTCTTTAGTTAAGTTAATTCCTAGGTATTTTATTTTTTGTGGGGCTATTACAAATGGAGTTACTTTCCTAATTTCAGCCACACTTTTCTCATTGTTGAAATACAGAAAAGCCATTGATTTTTGGGGGGTTAATTTTATTACCTGCTACTTTGCCAAAGCTTTGAATCAGCTTGAGTAATTTGGGAGTGGAGTCTATGGGATTCTTTAAATACAAGATCATGTCATCTGCAAAGAGGGAGAGTTTTATTTCTTCTTTTCCTATTTGGATCCCCTTTATCTCTGCATCTTGTCTTATTGCTGTAGCTAGGCATTCTAATACTAGATTGAAGAGAGGTGGAGAGAGTGGGCATCCTTGTCTTGTTCCTGAGTTAAGAGGAAATGGCTTTAGTTTTTCACCATTGAGTATAATGCTGGCTGTAGGTTTGTCATATACAGCCTTTATTGTATTGAGGAATTTTTCGTGGATTCCGAATTTTTCCAAAATCTTCATCATAAAGGGTGTTGGATCTTGTCGAATGCTTTTTCTGCATCTATTGAGATAACCATGTGGTTCTTATTCTTGCTCCTGTTGATGTGATGAATAATATTAATTGATTTGCGTATATTGAACCAGCTTTGCATCCCTGAAATGAATCCTGTTTGATCGTGGTGTATGATTTTTTGGATGAATTGTTGAAGTCGATTCGATTGGCCAAAATTTTTTTGAGAAGTTTTCCATCAATATTCATCAATGAAATGGGTCTATATTTCTCTTTCTTTGATGAGTCCCTGCCTGGTTTTGGGATGAGGGTTATGATGGCTTCATAGAATGTGTTCGGTAGCGAGCTTTCTCTTTCAATTTCATTGAAGAGTTGGCAGAATATTGGTGTAAGCTGTGCTTTGAAGGCCTTGTAAAATTCCGCTTTAAAACCATTTGGTCCTCGACTTTTCTTAGCTGGGAGGTCTCTTATTGCTGTTTCTATTTCAATGCTTGATATGGGCCTTTTAAGATAGTTTAACTCATCTTGGTTTAGTTTTGGCATGTCAATATTTGCTAGGAAAAAATCCATTTCTGTCAAGTTCTCAAACTTATTAGCATAAATTTTGAGAAATATTCCCTTATAATGTTCTGAATCTTGGTTGTTTCTGTAGTGATGTTTCCATTCTCATCTCTGAGTTTATTAATTTGTGTGTGTTCTCTTTTTTTCTGATAAGATTTGCTAAGGGTCTGTCAATTTTGTTAAGTTTTTCGAAGAACCAACTTTTTGTTTTGTTGATTCTTTCTATAGTTTTTTTGGATTCTAATTCATTTAATTCTGATTTAATTTTGATTATTTCTTTCAGTCTACTGGACTCGGGTTTATCTTGCTGCTCTATTTCAAGGAGTTTTAGATGTGTCATTAAATTGTTAGTTTCAGATCTCTCCAATTTGTTGATATAGGAGCTCAGAGCTATAAACTTGCCTCTGAGTACTGCCTTTGCTCTGTCCCAGAGGAGCTGGTAATTTGTGTGTTTGTTTTTGTTGAATAGCATGAACATTTGAATTTCCTTTCTAATCTCTTCCATGACCCACTCATGTTTCAACAGTGTGTTGTTCAGCCTCCATGTAATACCGGACTTTCTTTGGTGGCTTTTGGTGTTGAGTTCTAATTTTATTCCCTTGTCGTCAGAGAGAATGCAAGGTATAACTTCAATGTTTTTGAATTTTGACAAGTTTGCTTGGTGGCCTAAAATGTGGTCTATTTCAGAAAACATTCCATGAGCTGCTGAGAAAAACGTGTATTCTGATGCTGCTGGGTGAAATGTTCGGTAGATGTCTGTTAAGTCTAGTTGATCTATGCAGCTGTTTAGATCTGCGGTTTCTCTGTTGAGTTTTTGGCGAGTTGATCTATCTAGTGGGGAGAGTGGTGTGTTAAAATCCCCAACAATTAATGTCTTTGGATCTATATGGGATTTGAGGGAAAGTAGTGTTTCTTTGATAAATTTGGGTGCTCCATTGTTTGGTGAATAGATATTTAGAATCGTAATATCCTCCTGAAGGAGAGATCCTTTAATTAGTATGTAGCGATCTTCTTTATCACGTCTCACGAATTTTAATTTGAAGACTATTTTATCTGATATTAGTTTTGCAACTCCCGCCTGTTTATGGGGGCCGTTTGCTTGGTAGATTTTGTTAGAGCCTTTAATATTGAAAATGTGTTTGTTTTTACAGGCAAGATGTGACTCCTGCAGGCAGGAGATAGAAAGGTCTTGTTTTATAATCCAACTAGACAGTCTATGTCGCTTAATTGGAGAATTCAGTCCGTTAACGTTAAGAGATAGGACTGAGAGGTATTTGGGTGTTCCTGCCATGTTATCCACCTTCTTGGGGGCTGCGAAAACAGGGTTCTTCCTACGGTTCTTGGATTCTCAGTTTGGGTGCAGATTCTTGGCCTTTATTGTGGTCTTGTTGGTTTTCTATGTGTAGGACATCTTTAAGAATCTTTTGTAGGGCTGGTTTGGTGGAGATGTATTGTTTCAATTTTTCTTTGCTATGGAAGGTTTTTATTTGGCCTTCAGTTATGAAGGAGAGTTTAGCTGGGTACAGTATTCTTGGTTGATAGTTGTTTGTTTTTAGGGCATGGCATACATCATTCCAGGCTCTTCTTGCTTTGATTGTCTCTGCTGAGAAATCTGAGGTGATTCTACTTGGTTTCGCTTTATAGGTGATTACCCTTTTCTCCTTGACAGCTTTAAGGATCTTTTCCTTGGTCTGAGTTGATCCTGTGTGGATTATAATGTGACGGTGAGATGTCCTATTCTGGTCTGGTCTATTTGGGGTTCTAAAAGCTTCTTGTATCTGAATAGGCCTACCTTTTTGCATGTTTGGGAAGTTCTCTGCTAGGATCCTGCTAAACAAATTTCCTAGACCATTAACTTCTGTTTCTAGGTGCTCCTCTACACCCATTTTCCTTAGATTAGGCCTTCTGATGGTGTCTTCCAGTTGTTGGATAGATCTATCATATTTCTTGTACTTGTCTTGGATGATTATATGTTCTTTCTCTATAATATCTAGGCTGTCTTCAATCCCTGAGATTTGATCTTCTGCATGGTCTAACCTGCTGTCAAGACTCTCTACTTTGTTTTTTATCTCTTTTCCTTCCATTTGGTCAGCTTTGATGGCTTCAAATTCTTTGTTGAAGCTCTCTTTTAGGTCTTGTATGAATTTTGGTTGGTTATGGTTTCTTTGGACTCCTATTCCTTCTGTTGGGTTCCACTCAGCATTCCCTTTGTGGTCTCCCTGACTTCCTTCAGGTCTTTTTTAATGGATTCCATGAATGCCTTTAGCGATCTTTGTGTATTCTCTACCTGCTCTCTCAATTCCTGTATTACCCTTTGATTAGCTTCCTCTCATTTGTTGTATTCCTGCAGTTCTCTTTGAGTATTCTCGAGTTGCTCACGCAAGTCCTGTATCAGTTTTTGAGTAGCTTCCTCATGCTTATGATATTCCTGTATACACTTTTGGGATGCCTCCTCTCTCTCCCTATCACGCTCATACAGAGTCCTTTGTACGTTGTCAAATTTTTCATTTATCATGTTTGCCAGCAGTGTTTGTAGAGCTATTTGGGAACTCTCCTCTGGATTATTCATTATCTGTTCTGTCCCCTGATTATCATGAGTGGTAATGGAGATACCGAGACTTGCCATTTTTCTTGTGTTTTTCCGGCTTACTCTGCCCATTTGAGATGAAGATAGCACCAGTTTTGTGCTAGAACACTATCTTAAGGCAACTATCAACCAAAGTTTACATTTGTACAGTCAATAGTCTACACATACAATCTAGTTCAACAGATACATCTATTCAATATCAAACAACTATATGTCAATGGGCTTCGAAACGCAGAGAAGAATTTGGAAAAGCAGAAATTATTAGGGTTAGGGAGAGGTGTGGGTAAAAAATAGGAATAGATTGGTGTGGGGAGGCACAGGGAGATTTAACTATGTCTTAATCTCAATGCAGGAAATAGGTTGGGTAGGATGCAAGTAGAGAGAGAGAGAAAAAGAAGAAAGGGAAAGGGAAATGAAAAGCGACCAGAAAAAAATAGAAAGGTAAAAATTAATATTATTATGGAGATTAAAAGATTGTCTTTTATAATCTATTTAGAGAGGAATGTGAATATATTGAGAGAAGGGGAGGGACATAGAGGAGATGTGAAAAACTTAAAAAATGCTTAAAATATTATATAGGTATAAAGAGGTAGTACTGCTATTAATGAATTTAAGTCTCAGAGGTTTTGAATTGAGTAATAGATTTGTGGATTAAGTGTGTACACCATGGGGGATAGGGTGTACTAGTTAACTATGGGTTTATCTGAGGATGTGCAGGACAAGAGTTAAGTCACATAAAGAAGAACAAAAGAGAGGAAAATGTGAAAAGGATAAGAAAGGGAGAAAAAAAGATCAGAAGTTCAGTAGAGCTAAACAAAAAAACACAAAGATAATTAAAAAAGAGAGAAAAAGAGAAAGAAGACAAGAAAAGAAAGGAAAAAGCACATTCACGTATTCCTAAAATAAAAATTATAAGAGGAAAAAAAAGTTACTGGAAAACAATTTTCTTTTCAAAAAAGACAAAAATTAAAGATTAATAAAAGTTTTAGAAAAGAAAAAAAATTTTTTTATATATATAAGGTACCAAAAAAAAAAAAAAAAAGAAGAAGAAAAAAAAAAAGGTCTTTGATTTTTTTTTTTTTATTTTTTTGGGAGTTTTGGGAAGAATCCTGTATCTCCCTTGTGTCTGTAACCAGCCTCTTGTTGGAGTCTCTGGTCTGCTTGAGGTCCTGTGGCTTGATTGGTTTCTTAAGTCAGTTTGTTTGAACAGGCAGAAAAATGCTCTGCTTTACATAAGATTTTGAGATCCCCCTCCCAGGTTAGTTTCCTGGGAGGGTGATCTGCTTTGATAATCACAAAAGTGGGGAATGCAGTGATGTGGCTAAGTTCTGGGTAGAGTTGAGTCCTTTCAACAAACAGCATCTTTTCCCTGGGGCTATTTTGTGAAAAACTCACAGAGCCCAGCCTGGAGCCATTCTCAGGATTTCTGTTTTTCAATTGATTGTGGAGGCTGCTAGAGGGAGGGGCAGCCTCTGGTTCTGGTTACCCAGTGTGGAAAGCCACTCCTATGGCTGGCGCCTGAGCTGGGTGACTTTTCCCTGGATGGAGCTGAGTCTATCACGTCACTTCGCCGTTAAGTTCTTGTCACCTGCTAAATAACTCGTTTTATTCCAAGGCCTGAGTTGGATTTAGCAGCTCCTCTGAGCTTTGAGGATATCCAAGATGGAGATCACCTGTTCTGGGGGGGGGAGGGGTGGCCTTCCCTCCTCTGCTCCCTGAGAAGGAGTGAGGACGTCAGGCTTCTACTCACGCCGAGTATTGGTTCCTGGGTCGTCTCTGGTCTGCAGACTGCAGGATGAAGATGTCCGCTCCTTGTTGGTTCTTGCTGGTGTTGAGTAGAATCCGCTCGCCCCCTGTGTCTGGCTCCTTCGTCCCGGACTCACTGTGACTCAGGTTTGGGTGCCCTGCGGTCGATGCTGCAACTCTGCCACCGCGACCCTGCTGCCACCGCGGCGGCTGATGGCAAACGCTCAGATGAGTCTCCTTGCCTTGGCTTCCCCTCTCTTTCCTAACTCTCTGTCCTGTGATGGCACACTTGGTGTGATTCTCTGGCTAAGGACTGTTCACTGGAACTCTAAAACTGCTTTCTATGGGAGAGCTTGTTCAGATTCCAGCTTCTCCTCCGCCATCTTCCCAGAAATCTCTGTACAGCATAGTAATCCTAATAAAATATGTGGGGAAAATTACTAACTACAGCATTGTGTTCCTTTATCTGAATGTCCATTTTTCAAAAGGGTTCATTGTGGTCTCTGGTAACATCTCTAATGACTTGTTTCTTCTTAAATGCCTTTAAATTAGTCAAATTATGAATATTTTATTTATCTCCATTCTTCACCCATGGAATTCAAATGATAATACTTGTACCATATTTATTCACTTTTCTTTCACTAAATCGTGTTATTCTACTTTCCAATTTTATCATCAATGCTAACTCATCTTGAACCCAAAAAAACTCCCATATATTGCCACAAACAGTTCAATAACTTTCAAAATGATTTGCATGATTTCCACCATTCTTTTTCTAAAAGCTAGATCATACTTGAACACATCTGTCACAAATAGCACATCAAAGCACAATGTTTCCTAATGAGTTCTTCTATCAGTGTCAAGAAAAATCAAAATCCAAAAAAAGATTCTAAATGCTATATAATCCAGACATCATAATCATTTTCAGCCATTGGAAATGAGGAGAAATAAGACCAGTTTCAAATTCAAAATCCTAGAAACATTCTAAATACTCCACAATCCAGAGATTATAAATTTTTCTCAGCTATCTGAAAGGAGAAGAAATCAGACCAATTTCAAACACATAATTAATCACATATTATCATAATGTACTACTCCTAAGGATATGTGTTACATAGATACATAAGAATATAAGTAAATGTGATGGAAAGCATCTTAGTTTATACTGTACAAACCAAAGCCTCATGAAGAGTGGAGAATTGACAAAGTATGCAACTGACAGGCAAAGGAAACTAGCAAATGCTAAGACCGCAGCAACGATATTGAAGGAAGACAGTTTGTTAGAAAGCAATGAGGAATCAAGAAATTGATCAGAGTTGAGGGGATGAGGTGGGTCAAATCGAACTCTCATATATTTTCAGACTTGTTAACTTGCAACATCAGGTACAAGGGAAAACATTCACAGTAATACTATACACTACTTCCTTTTCAAATTAGTTGTCCCTAATGACAAACAGAACGCAAAAGCTAACTTCAATCTCACACTATTGTTCTAGTCCGTTTATTCTTTCCTGGTCAATAATTTCAGAGCCAATTGTCTCTCATGAAATACGTAAAATTTCTTTCTCTATTGTAATTTCTAGCTCATGTCCCTTAATTTCTTGATTAAATGGAAACGATCAGAAAAGACCTTGTCTTCTACCATGATTTATTCTTATTTATACTTAACTATAATTACTGTAGGTAGAAAATCCTTTCTCATAGCTAAAGCTGACCTTTGTACCCTGGCTTCCATGCCTAGATCCCCACATTAATGTGCGATCCATGATAACCGTAACAATTTACACTGAAACAATGCTATGAAATCATAGAATAAGCAATTCACTCTTCTGCTCAAACCTACCATAGGCTTCCAGTCTTGCTCATTATCAATGCCAAAACTGTAAACATTATCTAGAAAGAGCTAAGATTTTGTGCCCTTGTCTCTGGTCAGATAGGTTAAAGAATGTGTTATATACCTTTACTTATTTCTCTCTTAGTCTCTTCTGCAGCTACACAAGAGTCACATCTTAGCCTCAAAACCTTTGAACTTGAATTTCTCTTTTCTTAGTATGTCTGCAAAAAGAGACATTGATTAGGAAGTCATGAATCTGCCACTTTCCTCTTTCCAATCTGTAACGTTAAGTGTGTGTGTGTTGGGGGGGGGGCTATTTCTTGATTTAGAATACTATAACAAAGCCACAAAGGGGTGACTTAAAATACCGGTAAGTACTAGGAACTATTTATTAGGGGTAGTTACTTCTTCTTTTGTTTGGGGGGGCGGGTCCGGTCCTGGGCCTTGAACTCTGGGCCTGGGCGCTGTCCCTCAGCTCTTCAGTTCAAGGCTAGAGCTCTACCACTTGTGCCACAGCGCCACTTCCGGCTTTTTTCTTTTTGCTTATGTGGAGCTGAGGAATAGAACCCAGGGCCTCATGCATGCAAGGCAAGTACTCTACCACTGAGACACCTTCCCAGCTCCATGGGTAGTTATTTCTGAAAGCCCTCTTTCATGAATCTTTCTTAGCTCCTAATGATAGTCAATGGTCCTTACAGCACCTGGCTTATGGCTTGTCACCTTGTCTGCCTCTGTCTTCATATGGCATTCTCTGTCTCTGTTTTCAAAAAGCTGTGCATGGTGTGTGTTTTTTTCTTCTCACAAGAGCACCAAATACTGATTAAAGGTCCACTCTATTTTTCTATTGCATTCACTAATTATCTCTGCAACAACCCCATATCCAAACACAGTCCCATTCTGGGGGTTAGGATTTCATTGCATTTTTGATGGGCAAAATCCAATACATAGCACTCATTATCTCTTTATCTTTCCTTAATTCATTTTCTACAGCTATATTTAATACTTGTTATCTTCTTTTATTGTCTATTTCCTCCTGTGGTAAGTTCCATGAAATACAACATTTTGATTTTTTTTATTAACTTGATAACCTAAGTGAAATACATATATAAATACATATACAAAATTTATGTTTTATATTTGTTTAAAAACACACAAATAAATTTGAGAGGATGATGTAGAAATTCAGATCGAGGTTTTATCATACTTCATTCTAACTAATAGAAATATAGAAAGAAATGTCATATGGTTTGATTGTCTGCTGTAAACACTGGAATTTCTTAAATCTTGGGTGCAGAAGTCATACTGAATCAGTTATAGAATCAGTGGTTTTATACCAACAATTTGAATATCATTTACATAAAAAGCCAAGAAACCTGCCACTTTGACCTTCTTTAAGTGAAGTTTCTGTAGAGTTGATTCCAGGTTATATTTCTTGTTTACCTAACGTTTCCCTCTATTTTCTTGGGCAAATCAATTATAATTGGTTGAAACATCAATGACTACTAATTCCAATATCTAGCTCACCCATGAACATACTATTCTTATTCATTTTAAAATATAACTTTGAATGACATTTTTCCCTTTTGACATATCTATTTATTTGAAATCTGTAGGGTTGCTCCTGATTCTCTTTTCTAAAGCACTTCATGCTATTTCTCTTCTAGACAGCTAGAGTGGAGGATAATAACTCATTCAATTAGCGATTCAGCTGAATTGAGTATGGTTTGCAGTTTTAAGTATCTGCTACACTACATTCCAGCTGTCCTGAGAGTAGTAGCTAAGAACCTAGTTTGCTGTTACTGGCCCCTCTCAAGGCAAAGGCTGATCTATAATCCTTGTCTCTGAGGCCTGCTGAGAGTGCCAACCACAAACTTCTACCTTTCTAGAGTATTTTACTGGGGTTTCTGTTTCCCAATAGGAGGCTTTTAGCAGACTGCGTCCAGATCCTAACCTATGGCTTCATCCACACTATTGCCACAATAGCCCAAGGAAAATTTATTTGTGTTCTGCTGTTATGATAATAGCATTCTCCAGGACTATTTAGGAACTTAAATCTCAAATCTTGAAGCTTCATTTTCCTTTTCCTTTTCTACTTTTTTCTGGTTTTCCTTCTTTTCCTCCTTCTTAGAACTTCCTATCTTCCCTTCATCCTTCTTTGTTTCTCATCCTTTGTCTCTTCTCTTTCATCATTTCTTTCCTTCCCTCTTTCTTTTTTCCTTCTTTTTCTTGAATTGTCTTTTCTTCCTTCTCTCTCTCTCTCTTCTTTCCTTCTTTTCTTTTATCTTTCTTTCTTCTATCTTTTTTCTTTACTGAGCTTGAACGCAGAGTTTGGGGCTCTTATTTGCTTTGTTCTATAAAGACTGGTATTCCACCACTAGAGTCATACCTCCATTTCCAGCTTTTGGGGTTTAAATGTAGATAAAAGTCTCATGAAGTCTTCTTGTTTTGAACCATGATTCACAGATCTCAGCCTCCTGAATACTAGGATCACAAGCCAGAGCTACCAGTGCAAAGCTAAAACTTGACGTCTCAACACCATCAAATGATCAATTCTTTTTTTGTGTGGCTTTTTAGTATTCTAAAGTGATTCCCATTTGTAAGTAGAAATAAAAATACTCTTCTAGTTCATTTGTTTCAGATTACAAATTTTAATACTTTAAAAAATACTATTGCTAAAATTGAGATACATGATTGTAAAAAAGAGTTTTCAGTATCAACTACAAAAACAAAGTGAAGGATGGAATTAGTTTTCTTTGATAATTAGTATATCCTGAAACTACACCAGAGAAAGTTTTTTATTTCCCTAGATGGGAAAAAGACATTCACTAGATAGGCTGAAGGTAGAAGACTTAAAAGATTTTCATTAGGCATTTTCTAATTTCTATTTTCAGCTGTACTGGATCATTTCGGACAACTTTCCAAGTCTTCAATCTTCCTGAAATCTGTGTTATTAGTATTTTTTTCTTCTTTAGGATTCTTAAATTTTTGTAAGTAAATAGAGAAAATAAGTATGCAGAAAACGAAGAATTTGTCTTTTAATTTCCAATATTATAGTTTAAGTTAAGATTTCTTCTGTTTTATTTTTTTTACTGCTTTTTAAATAGGAATTTTATGAAAGGGTATAAAAACTTAAATCCATTGTTTAGTTTTAATTTATTTCTTAACATTGTTATGGTAAATTACACACAATAACTTTGAATAAAAGTTTTTGCTTAATACCACCTAATTTTGCACAGATATTCTTAACTACATTTTTAAGAAAAGGATATATGTTTTATATGTGATATATATGTGTTATATACATCAACATTACATGTATATTTTATATTTATCTACAAAAATATGTGTAGTATGATATATATGGATATATTGCACACATATATGTATATGTGATATTTATTACTATATCCATGTATAGTATATATGTATACATGCAGGTATATATATATATGCATAAATATATTTGTATTTACAAATGTGTACACATATAGAATCCAATATGACAGAAATAATGATTTTTTTTCTTTAAATATAATCAAACATGAAAATGATCAAAGACTGAGTTTAATGGGGCTCTCTGGTAATCCCAGCGAAATGAGAGGTATAAGGACAAGAATTGCAGTTCAATATAAACCTGAGCAACATCACAAGATACTATCATAAAAATTAATTTAAAAAACCCCTTTCCTAGAATATTAAAGGTATCTGTTTCGAAGCTCAGAACTGCCGAACAAAAGTATTTCTTACACTGTTGTCAAGCTGAGTCAAATTTTCAAGTTAAGACACACAGAGTGTGATAAGTAGATGAGCCACATCTATTCCAAAGTGATATTGTTTTATACATATTCCAAAGGATCTTGTTTCATACATAAAAAAGAACAAGAAGAAAACTAAAGAAAGTTGTTACAATTAAATTGGCCCAAGTTAATAGTAACCATGGCTCACTCATTAGGTGTTGCTTTTGAGTTAGGTAAAAATAAGATGAGCAAGCACAAGATGTTCTATGAGCTGTTCATACTCTATATCATCTGTATGTCTAGGAATTAAGTTCCAGGAGGTGAAAATTGAATTAATGGTCTCATAAGACTTTGTGATTTAGGCAAGTGTGTTTTCTGCTGTACACCCTACTCCCACCGGGCCTGTTAGAAATTTTCAAGGCCCTTCCTTTATTTCTATTATGCCTTCATTATTGAAGTAGCTTTACCTTGACAGTTAAATATTTTAAATAATAAACATTTAAATTGAAAATTAAGAAAAGGTAAATTAGATAGCCATGTTTCTACTTGAAAGAAAATCCCTCAGGTTAAATAAATGTTCTATAAATACATAATTACACCATGATACATTTCCATGCATACTGGTTGATGCTTGATGCTTACAGGGATGTAAGCAGACCTAAAGGGAAAAGGACATTCAGGACCACATCATCTGCCCTCACTATATCTGTACAGCCACAGCTCATCTGTGGAAATCATGATGTAATATAACATGTTATATTTGATTGCAGTTAAAAATACATATTAAATCTAGGCACTAGTAAAGTATTTGTATAATCCCAACTACTCAGGAGGCTGATAGGAGGATCACAATTCAAATTCAGCAAGTGCAGGAAAATCCTGTGAGACTCTTATCTTCAAGTAACCACCATAAAGCCAGAATTGGAGCTATGGCTTGGTGGCAGGGTGCCAACCTTGAGTGACAAAGCTAATTGACAGTGCACACGCCCTGATTTCAAGCCCCAATATTCTCTATCTTTCCCCCTGTCTCTCTCTGACACATACACACAAAGAATACAAAAACGTTTTATACAGTTTTAAATGTTTCTAATGTTTAAATGTATTCGCATCTAAATACCTGCATTACTCTAGAATCTTGAATTTATTGCTTTGCTTAAAATCTGTTTGAGACCTTCTACCTTAGATAATAGTAACTCAGTCTCACGAGGCACTGTGTGAACCATTCTGGTTAGAAGAAAGGTATGTTTAATCTTTTGGCCCACAATTAATTTAAAATTATCATTAAAACATTTTAAGCTGGATCGACACTCCTTTAAACATTTATTAGAAGAATAGGTTGAAGTTTTCCACTCTGAGTGGGGACCATCTGTTTGTCAGGGAAAATCAGAAGATAATGTTTGAAATGTTGTTTGTCCTCTGAGTCTGACACCTAAGTTAAGTGGAGTTTGAAAACTAATTATCTAAAACATATTTAATTCATTTACATTTTAATTTCAATCTATCATTGTCAGACAAAATAAATCATTTCCCTCATAAATCCAGATGATCTTAACAAGATTCTGATTGCTGAATTGGAAAGGAGATCTGGCTGTGTGGAGACAGTGTTGTAGATAAAGCACATCTGCTGAGATTTAACTAGTTGTTTAAAAAATTACCCGTTACACAAGTGCAGTGTCTCTACTTCGGGTGTTGAAATAACTTTGAAGAAAGAAACAAGAAATATGTTCCTTATTAGTAAAATCACCCTTGACTGAATGAATCATTAAAATAACACTGCAGATCCTATAAATTCCCAAGTTACACAAAATTGATCAAGTAATTATGTATAAAGAAGCTGACAGAAAACTAAACACATTCACTCAGTAATGAGACAGAAGACAGAGCAAGAGCAGAGTGTTCACCAGGCATATGAAACCTGTTAGCATTCAGGCTTAAATTGCATGGATGATGAATGGAAGGAGATCAGATAGGTGAATAGCAAGTTTTAACAATGATAGGTGAGCCTTCATCAGGAGTCTGGGTTCTAAATTGTGGAGAAATTCATTAGCAGTTCATCCAACTCATAAGAAAAATAATAGTGACAGGATGCTGGTGAATCAAGCCTATGATTCTAGCTACTCAGGATGCTTGGATCTGATGATAATGGTTGGAAGACAGCCCAAGCAAGAAAGTCTGTTAGAGTCTTAACTCCAATTAATTAACCAAAAGCTACAACTAGAGGTGAGGCTCAATGGTAGAGCCCTAGTCTTGGGCAAAAAAAAAAAATTCAATCAATTATTGGAGACCTTGAGTTAACCATTAGGATAGGAGAGGAGGGGGTTGGGAAAAGAAGAGGAGGGAGAGAGAAAGAGAAAGAAAGAGGGAGAAAAGGAGGGAGAGAGAGGAAGAGAAGGATGGGCGGGGAAAATAGTACTGGAAGAAAGATTAGGTTACAATTTGGGAAAATATGGCTTTTGGTAATTACTTTGCTGACTCTTCCAATCCAAATATGGAGAAGGTGCCAATGCTTAAAATACCAAATGTCAGCAGGAAACCAAAAAAACATAATGAAATAAAAATGAAAGCCTCTTGTAAGATACGGAATCTCTAGCTGGTTAGTGGAAATAGACTAAGATTCAAGATTGGAATTTTCACTTCCCACCCCAACGGAGACAAATCATTTAATTCTGTCAATGACTTAACATGACTCACAGATATAAATGTGGAAAATTTCAACCTTGGGCACTAGTACATTCATTGTACTTCTAGATTGTGTGAATGAAAGGCAACTGTGTGTCATCCTATGAATGCTGATAACAATTGGATTAGTGTCGTCAATTGAAGAGAAAATGTACATAGACATATGCATGTTCTTTGCTAGAATAGAAAAGAATTTGTGTGAGTATATCATTTTACTCAAGGGCCAATTCTTGGTGTTATATTAATGAAAAACAAAAAAGGAAAGGTATATCAAAGGGGACAAAAATAAAGTAAATTTTCTTACAAAGATCACTGAGCTCTGTGAAAGTAATGTTCAGTTCACTTTTTTAAAAAGGTGTGAAGAAAATTTGCTGGTGATTTATTTCTGATTTCTTTTTTTCAGCTTAATATTTCAGAGTATAGATTTTAATACTTTTCTTCAAAGAAAGTTTTATAAAGTTTAGCAATTTGATGAGATAGTTTAATACGAGAATTCTAGTTAAGTATGTGGTTAAGATGAATTTACCAGTTATTCATGGGCTCATTGGCAAACACATCTTCTAATACTTAGTATCAATGTGAACACATACCCTAGTACAAACACAGTATATTTGTGATGATAAAACTTTCCCTGATGTATACATTGCTCCTAATAAAAATGGCATTGTTTTCAAACTATATCACCTATTTTGACATGAACAAAATAATTTAATCATGACAACCCTCTAAATAGGTATTATTTTTATCATAAAGAACATAAAATTAAAATTTTAATGAATTGGTGATAATCACATAAGTTATTTGATTTCTTTTGGAGAATAATATAATGTTTGATATTAGAAGGCATTAGTTGGCATTGTTTTCTACTTATTTATAGAAAGTAATGTGATTATTTTTGTGAGTATTTGATGTAAGAAATAATGTCATTACAATTTTGTAATGCAAACATGTCCTGAATCAGGCTGGTCTATTTCAACTGGTAAATGTATAACATGTTCTACTTAAACCATCTGTTCTTATTTTTATTTGTATGATCTATAGTCATGCCTTCATTTTCCTACTGATATTGCTGTATTTTACCTTTTTCATTTTTTATTTTCTGCTCTTTGGCCAAACTGTTTAAATAAGTGATTGCATACTATGCTTTTTTTTTTCCTATTTGTATTGTAAAGGTGATTTACAGAGGGTCTGCGGTTACATATGTAAGATAATAGTAAATTTCTTTTTGAATGCTTCTACTGAATGAATATTTGCTATTTACTAAGATAGGTAATGGGAAGAACCTTGAGGACTTTGGCCCACGCTAGAAAGAACGTATATATTCCAGGATGTTGATGTAAATATATAAAGGTGATGCATATAATCCTACTCAGAAGGCTGGAATGAGAGCCAGCCTGGGTGGTGAAGTCCCTGAGACTTATTTTCAATCAAGCAGCTAAGGACAGAAATAGAACTATGGCTCAAGTAGTGGAGCACTAGGTTTGAGTGAAAAAGCCAAGTGACAGTATCCAAAACCTAATCTCAAGCCCCAGTGCAGGCACTAAAACTCCCATAGTATTAATAAAATGGTTTTGCAATCACTTATCTTCCAGATAAAATGATACATGAAATAATCTACTAATCAGAAGACAGAAACTGAACAGCACTGAGTCTCTCATATGCCTAACGTGTTAGTCTTAACAAATTGATTCCAGTCTCCTGTTAAGACTACAGCTATTTAAAAGTCTGTTTCAATAACATCTACTTCGACAAATCTACTTTTTTCTAAAGGGAGAATTGTTCATCATTTAATCTCGAATATCACAAAGTTTAACACATTGCTATATTTACTCAGAAAAAATGTATTCCATTTGCTGTATATATTGAAAAAAGATTACACTTAGGCTTTTCTCAAAACAAGGACACTGCTTTGTCAAACTGTAAATATCCTTATATTCACAGATGAGACCCAGAACACATGCTAAATGAAAATATGCATACAGACTATATATATGTTCCCAAATATGTGTGATGAAGTCCACACAAGAAAGAATACCATTACAAGAAATTTAATAAAGAAATTTAGAGAAATGAAGCACATCCCATGCTTTCTTTTTTCCAAAGAATGACTTCCTATTAAGAAATTAAGAAGCACAATTGTGTACTAACTCAAATTAACTGAACTCCCATTTGAAGAAATAGTTGCAAGCAAGTGAGTAGAAGATACATTTCTTTTAAGTGGAATGGTAATTGCATAGTGAACAGATACTTTACAAGTACTAAGCGCAGCCGAAAAATGAGATAATATTAAGTTTATGAGATGTGGCAGAGTAAGAATCTTTCTCTTTTCCTATACATGTATGTAATTGGGTGACTACTAGTCATACTGATGAAAGACAGATGTACAGGAATAAAATAGGTGCATGTATATACTGAAACTAGCAAAAGGTGTACTTGAACAAATGGTTAAAGTTATATATCATAACTAAAGAAATAAAAGGAAAGAAGAAGAAAGCTTTCTGCTTAAAGAACAACTCTTTGCTTAGTCATCATCATAACAGTTCTGGAGTTCCAAATAGTCTCCTGAAAGGTAACTTTTAAAACAGCCTTCAAAGTTAGGTAGGAATTTTGATAAATAACTTGTTCATTATGGGCCACCTATGGTTTACAAAGGAGTGTCAAACCAAATTCTGAAATTTCATACTCATTCATATTGCCAAGTTTTGGAGCCTCCCAGAAATGTTTCAGCATCTTAGGTCTCCTTTTATAAAATATTTATATATTATGCCTTTCAGTGGCTTTGCCTGTATATTTCATGTTTATAGACACTATATACATAAAAATATATACTTTAGGGACTAATCCCTTAATCCTTTATTAGTAATATATGTTTGTAAGTTTCCTTTTTCAGCTTACTTATCCCTTAGGTTCCTATACCTATACTTTTCCCCTTTATTTGTGCTAGTATTGAGGCTTGAACTCAGAGCCTTGGACTATTGCTTACAGCTAGTGTTCTAATCATCACTCAATGCTTCCACCTCTATATTTTGCTGGTGAATTGGAGATGAGAGACTATCAGGTTTGTCTGACCAGTCAGGCCTCTGATTTCAGTCTCTTCAATATTTTAGGATTACTCACATCACTCATGTGATGAGTAGAATCCCTATATCATTCCACAAGCAACATTATGTTATCTGTATGAATAAAACTGATGTTAATGTGTACTATCTGAATCATACAAGGCACTAACATGAAAACCAAGAGAATTTTATGATAACTGGGATTTACTTTTTATAAATTCCACTAATGTATTCAATTTCTTTTTTTTTTTTTTGGTCGGTTTTTTGGCTTGAACTTTGGGCTTGGGTGCCGTCCCCGCACCCTTCAGCTCAAGGAGAGCACTCTACCACTTAAGTCACAGCACCACTTCCAGTTTTCTAGTGGTTTTTATTGGAGATAAGAGTCTCACGGACTTTCCTGCCTGGGCTGGTTTTGAATCATGATCCTCAGATCTCAGTCTCCTGAGTAGCTAGGATTACAGGCGTGAGCCACTAGCACCCAGCTTGTATTAAATTTCTTATGAATTAATGTCTGCATATCATATGAGGGGTTATTTCATTCTTCCATTGCTCACATAAAATGATTGATTATTCTTCCACCTTTATCATAACAATTTATTTTTCTATTGAGATCTGCAAAGGCACTGAGGTCTGAGCAATCGAGAATTATTTCTAGCTTCTGAATTACCTCAATCTGGTAAACTGTCCCGTACTCAAAAACCACCACATTTCTTATCAGGAAGTTTATCATGATTTGTAGTAAATAAATCAAATATCTCTGTGATGATATATTTCAGCTTATGTTTATTTCTTTTTTTTTTCTGGTTAGAGACAGAAGTCTGTGAGACTTTTCTGCCAGGTCTGCTTTGATCCTCAAATCTGACGCCTGAGTAGCTGAGATTACAGCTGTGATCCACTGGGGCTGATTCTGTCTGCATTTCTTAGTCAAGAATATTTCAGTACTTCATTTCTTCTTTCACATAATTATTACTATTGGTCATAAATATTACTATTAGGTATCCCCATGGGACAGTTGAAGAGGTTAGTTCAAACAACAATAATTTTACCTATAAATTTGGACACAATTTATATCTGTTTATTATTATGCATCATGCACATAATTTATCATAAAATTTAAGTAGGAATTCCTTCAGCCTTTTTCAAATATTTTATATTTTCTGTAAAAAATATTGCATGTACTATATTTTTATTCATTGATATTTTAATTTTTTATGATATTGAAATTATATTTTAAGATTTATGTCTGAAATTTTTGGTTTGTATGTTTCTTTTGTGATGAACTTTTAGCAAAAACTATTATTGGGACTACCATTATCTCTAATAAATATTCAGAGATTAACCTGACAGTTTGCCTAGTGTTAATTTGACCAGTTGTGATAAGTCCTATTTGAGTTTCTTTTCCATCTTGATATGTTTTATGACATTTTCTGGCATTTTTTCCCACTGACTAATAATTGTAATATCATGTTAAGTAGAAATAATAATGTTACTCAGTTTTGGTAGCGTTCCTAAGGAAAATTTCTACTATTTCCACATTAATAATAATAATAGTCACATTTGTGGCAGGAATGTTGTTATTCTTTATGATATAAAAGGGTGCCTTTTGTCAGACACAGTGGCTCATGTCTATAAGCTTAGCTATTTAGGAGGCTGAAATCTGAAGGTCACAGTTTGAGGCCAGCTTGGGCAAAAAAATCCCCATGAAACTCTCACTTATCTCCAATAACCACTCAGAAACCAGAAGTAGCACTGTGGCTCAAATGGTAGAGTGCTAGCTTTGATCACAAAGAGAATCAAGAATAGCACCCAAGACTTGAGTTCAAGCCCCACAAAAAAACAAACCAAAACAAACAAAATCTGTGCCTCAGCTTGTGCTAGTGGCTCATGCCTGAAATTTTATATCTTCAGGATAATGAATCTGAGGATTAGAGCTGAAAGCCAGCAGGAACAAGAAAGTCCTGAAAATTTTCTCTCCAATTACCCAGCAAAAAGTTGGAAGAGGAAGTGTGGCTCAAGTGTTAGAATACCAGGCCCTGATTACATGTCTAATTATGGTACAAAACATACAACAAAAATAAACCCCCTGTCTGTGCCTTGAGACACACAATATTTCTCACTAGCGAAATAATCAATTGGATAGATGAATTACAAGCCATTAGGGTGAAAATAATGTTCAGGGTGCATTACAGGACACATAACTATGATCTCCCCTCCCCGCTCAGGTGATGTTTAGATTTAAGTGCATGGCTTTGTCCTTGCTAGGAAGGCACTTCAGATTTGGCTATTTTTCAAGGTAGGGCTTCAATTCGTGCTCGGTCCTACTTGCTTTGTAAACATACTGCTTGTGCCTCTTCATGGAACTAGCAACATCAGGCATGCAAATATTGTGCCCAGACTTTGCACATTTTCCTCCAGGATAATGAGCAAGGCCACCACACCCAGGCATTGGTTGAGATGGATTCTTGTGAACTATTTTTTTTTGTCTGAAGTTGCTTGAGATGTAATCTCCCAATCTCTGCCCACCAAATGGCTAATATTACAGGATTGAGCCACCATGCCCAGCTAATCATTTATATATATATATATACATATATATATATATATATACATATATATATATATATATGTATATATATATGTCATACATTTTCATAGACAGGTATAAGATTAAAGAAATTTTAAATACATTTGAACTTATTACCATAAAATTGCTTCCATGAAAAAGAGATTCAGATAAGTCTTGCTTATTTATACCAGTAAATATTTGATCTGTATATATCTTAGCACTAGTTATCATAAGTAATCTAGAACAAAACTGGCCATGGCTCTGAAAATTACTCAAAGCATGTTTTCTGGTGACTACCACAATTACAGGCTTCATTTCCCCAGGAAGGATTCTAAGCACTGTGAAAGCATATCTAAATGTTAGCAACTTGACAGGCTGCACCAGCAAAAGGAATATTTTATTTCTAAAGTGCTATTCTGTAGACCTCATATTAATCTTTTAAAGTGCAATGGCGATTTAGAATAAATAAAATTGAAATGCATGTTTTCCAGAAGACAGGGACTGAAACTTATTAAGGCAGAACACCTGAACCATTAAATTTCTTGTAGTCTGTAATGGGAGCCTATTGATAGAATGATCTCTTCCTTCCAAGATCATTTCCTGGCTCTGTCTGTGTTCTATTGGTGTAATTTCATGTTCTTGATAATAAATATTTGTTACTTAGCAACAAGTTCTACTGTATATTACAATTCATGGCTGATAAATCACAGCATTTACTCTAAAATAAGTAGTCATGCAATTTTAGGTTGAATTAATACTGAACTTGAACTAAGTGTGTTAGAAAATTAAAAAAATCTGTGATCAGCTCTCAATCAAGAATATTAGACTGTAAATTAATCTTAACAGAACAATATGAACTTGTTTAGTTAAAATGCACATTCTAGTTAAGTTTTAAAATGTTCAGTATCCAAGTAAAAATAATAAAAACATACTTTATGAGGAAATGAGTGGATAGAGAATTTTTATTGATTATATTTAGTGCATTACAATTGAGAAGTTGTTTTGAACTGTGAACTCCTAGACATTTGATATGGGTGTTCCATAGTTGAATGTATTCTGAGACTATGGGGCAATAAAGTTATTTTTTTAAGGTCGTATTATGATTTCCTTTTGATTTGTTTGGTAGGAAGGTGATGTTAATGCTTCTTTTAGAGTAGTATTTCTAGTGACACATTTGCTCAGTTTTTATCTGAACTTTTTACTTACCTTCATTTCTAAGGTTTGCTTCTCTTTCAAATAGAATCCTAGGTTTTAGTAACTTTCAGTAAAGACTATCTTCTGCTAGTCATAGTTCCTAATGGATTATTGAATGTTTCAGCCTGGTTATGTTATTATGACAAGTTATAAGAGGCTAGATAATTTATGAGGAATAGAAATTTAATCCTCAGACCTCTAGAAGTGGTGACTAGCAAAAGCATGGTGCTGGCCATTTTAGTGTCAGATGAGAGTCTCTCTCCCCTCCTCTCCCTCTCTTTCTTTCTATCCTTCTCCTCCCTCTCTCTTTCTGCTGTCAAATGGAACCTATAAGACTGTCCTTGAAGGGGACAAATGTCAATTGTGCACATAATCACAGTAAGGGGTTAAAAGAATGTGTGAAAATCACTTCTCT
Source organism: Dipodomys spectabilis (assembly GCF_019054845.1). NCBI lineage: Eukaryota > Metazoa > Chordata > Mammalia > Rodentia > Heteromyidae > Dipodomys > Dipodomys spectabilis. Next base: position 2,682 of record NW_024871805.1, on the reverse strand, counting down.
CTTGCCCTTTTGTACATCATTAATCCCCACCTCTCAACATATCACAATGTGATTCAAATTCACCAGAAAGTTCTGAGAAAGCATATATTCAAGCTCTATCCTAGAGTATTAGCACATCATTTGGTCTTTACAGGGAACATGACTTGCTTTCTTCCCCATATGCCTACTTTATAGCATTTTAACTAGGAAACCCATAGGAGTATTATTTTTATTTTGTTTTGATTTGGTCTTAATTGTACTCTGTGTTTAAAACATGATTACATGATTGATATATGAATGGATTTGGGGCCATGATTAAATTTTGTGTCTTCAAACATTGCTTCATATCTATTCTTTTTCATTTCTACTAGGATTCCTAATATGCAGACTAATAATCAATGAATTCCAGTATTTCAGTTTATAGTTCTTGATTTTGACGATAGCGTTATCTTCAGATAGCCTCATAATAAGCCAAGGAGCATCCAGACAAACAATGACTCAATATTTTTGACATAGATATTTATTTTAAGACCCTATTGAAATCTGAGAAACAACTGTATTCTGAAACTTTACGTTTACTAACTTGTCTCTAATATTTTTTCTTTCATTCAATAATTTTTCACTCATATACTTCTCACCTGAATTCTGATGTTCTAATCTTGTCTTCAGTTTGGTCCACTTTTCTGTTGATATTTATTTTGGTTGTCTTCAGGATTTTTATTTTATTATATTCAAAATATGTCCTTTCTCTGAAAATATACTTATATTTGTGGTATCCACTATGATTTCATTCCTGGTTAGCATAGATTGTTTTTAGCTTTTATGAAGATAAAAATTACACTAAGAGATCAGAGGATTTGGCCAAGGAGAAGCCGGAGGCTAAACAAGCTCTCTCATAGAAAGCAGTTTTAGTGTTCCAGTGAACAGTCCTAGGTTAGAGAATCACCTCAAGTGTACCATCACAGTACAGAGAGTTTGGCCAGAGAGGGAAAATCCAGGCAGCTTGGTCATGGAGACAGATCTCAGCACTTGCCAATAATCGTTGTTGTGGCTGCTGTGGCTGAGGTGGTAGCTGAGGAGGCAGCTGCAGCAACCATACCAGCAGAGAAAGTCTGGGACAAAGGCACCAGAGGCAGATTGTGAGCAGATTCTACTCAACACCAGCAAGAACTGACAAGGAGCAGAAATGTTTATCCTGCTGATTGCAGAACAGGGACTTCCAAGGAACCAAGACTCTGGCTTGAGTAGAACCCTGACATCTTCACTCCTTTTCACAGAGCCACAGTAGAAAGGCAGCTCCTCTCTGGCCACTGGAAGGGATCTCCATCTTTGATACTGACAAAGGCCAGCAGAATAGCTAGCTCCAACCGAGGCCTTGGAAGAGTACAATTGGAGCTATTAGAAAGTCGCAGGAACCTGACCTAACCTGCCAGGCTCAGCTCCACCCAGGGGAAAGTCACCCGACCCAAGCAGAGATATCTCTGCCTGCAGTGGAGTGACTTTCTTCACTGGGTAAATAGAGCCAGAGGTTGCCCCTCCCTACTGAAGCATAGAAAATCAATTGAAATTCAGTAAGCATAATCACTGAGAATGGATGCAGGCTGGGCTCTGTGTGTTTCAGGAACTAGCCTCTCAGGGAAAAGCTAATATTTGCTGAAAGGTCTAAACACTACCCAGAACCTAGCTTCAACACAGCATCTCCAAACTAGAGGAAACAGCAATGTCCCTGTTTTGTGATACTCAAAGCAGATCTCCCTGCATTCTCTCAGACAATAAGGGAATAAAATTAGAACTCCACACCAAAAGCCACCAAAGAAACCCTGTAATACATGGAGACTTAAAAACACACTGTTGAATCAACAGTATGCCATGCAGGATATTAGTAAGAAAATTCAAATGTGCATGATATTCAACAAAAATGAACACACAAATTAGCAGCTCTTCTGGGACACAACAAAGGCAGTATTCAGAGACAAAATTTAGCTATGAGTTCCTACATCAACAAATTGGGAAATCTGAAACCAACAATTTAATGAGACATCTGAACCTCCTTGAAAAGAACAGGAAGCTAAACCCTAATCCAGCATATGAAAAGAAATAATTAAAATTAAATCTGGGTTAAACGAATTAGGATCCAAAAAAAAAATCATAAAAAGAATCAACAAAGCAAATAATTGATTCTTTGAAAAAATTAACAAAATTGACAAGTCTTTAGCAAATTTTATCAGAAAAAGAAGAGAACACACCCAAATAAACAAACTCAGAGATAAGAATTGGAAACATCAACAGAGAAACAACCAAGTTCCAAAATATTATAAGGGAATACTTCTCAAACCTTTATGCTAATAAGTTTGAGAACCTGGAAGAAATGGAAAATTTCCTAGCAAATATTGACATGCCAAAACTAAACAAAGATGAGCTGAACCAATACAACAGGCCCATATCAAGCACATCAATAGAAGCAGCAATAGGAGACTTCCCATCTAAGAAAATCCCAGGACTGGATAGATTTACAGCAGAATTCTACAAGGCCTTCAAATGAGAACTCACATCAATACTCCATCAAATCTTCATTGAAATTGAAAGAGAAAGTTTACTACCAAACTCTATCTATGAAGTAATCATAACTCTCATCCCAAAACCAGGCAGGGACTCATAAAAGAAAGAGAACTATAGATCCATGTCTTTGATGAACATGGATGC